>NW_027673078.1:0-184000 GCF_964194105.1 Spermophilus citellus
AAATCACTTTCATGGAAAGGGGTTGCCAAACTTCCAAAAAACTACGAGTTTCCTGAAATCTCAGCACACATTTTTTCACCCAATCTTGATGACACTTTCAGGTAATGATCAGTACCCCAATCCCAATTGGCACACTAAATTTCGTTCGTCTAGGTTTAACCGTTCGTTGGCAGTAACAGTTTTAATTTTTAGGTTTCACTCTGTTTTCTCCTATATGGATACATGTAGTTGGAACTCTAAATCAAACACGGTATGTGCTAGCTCTTGAAAACTTGACACAATAAAGTAGTTCAAAGTTCTATCCCTATGGATAATTTCCTATTGATATACCCTAAGCCGAGACCGGCGCAAATCACTTTCATGGAAAGGGGTTGCCAAGCTTCCAAAAATCTACGAGTTTCCTGAAATCTCAGCACACATTTTTTCACCCAATCATGATGACACTTTCAGATAATGATCGGTACCCCAATCCCACTTGCTCACCAAATTTCGTTCTTCTAGGTTAAACCCTTCGTTGGCAGTAACAGTTTTAATTTTTAGGTTTCACTCTGTTTTCTCCTATATGGATACATGTAGTTGGAACTCTAAATCAAACACAGTTTGTGCTAGCTCTTTGAAACTTGACACAATAAAGTAGTTCCAAGTTCTATCTCTATGGTTTGTTTCCTATTGATGTAGCCCTAAGCAGCGACTGGCGCAAATCACTTTCATGGAAAGGGGTTGCCAAGCTTCCAAAAAACTACGAGTTTCCTGAAATCTCAGCACACATTTTTTCACCCAATCTTGATGATACTTTCAGGTAATGATCAGTACCCCGTTCACACTTGGCTCACCAAATATCGTTCTTCTAGGTTAAACCGTTCGTTGGAAGTAACAGTTTTAATTTTTAGGTTTCACTCTGTTTTCTCCTATATGGATACATGTAGTTGGAACTCTAAATCAAACACGGTTTGTTCTAGCTCTTTGAAACTTGACACAATAAGGTAGTTCCAAGTTCTATCTTTATGGTTTGTTTCCTTGATGTAGCCCTGAGCAGAAACCGGCGCAAATCACTTTCAAGGAAAGGGGTTGCCAAACTTCTAAAAAACTACGAGTTTCCTGAAATCTCAGCACACATTTTTTTCACTCAGTCTTGATGACACTTTCAGGTAATGATCAGTACCCCAATCCCACTTGGCTCTCCAAATTTCGTTCTCCTAGTTTAAACCGTTCGTTGGCAGTAACAGTTTTATTTATTAGGTTTCACTCTGTTTTCTCTTATATGGATACATGTAGTTGGAACTCTAAATAAAACACGGTTTGTGCTAGCTCTTTGAATCTTGACACAATAAAGTAGTTCCAAGTTCTATCTCTATGGTTTGTTTCCTATTGATGTAGCAATAAGCAGAGACTGGCGCAAATCACTTTCATGGAAAGGGGTTGCCAAGCTTCCAAAAAACTACGAGTTTTGAAATCTCAGCACACATTTTTTCACCCAATCTTGATGACACTTTCAGGTAATGATCAGTACCCCAATCCCACTTGGCTCACCAAATTTCATTCTTCTGGGTTAAACCGTTTGTTGGCAGTATCAGTTTTAATTTTTAGGTTTCACTCTGTTTTCTCCTATATGGATACATGAAGTTGGAACTCTAAATCAAACACGGTTTGTGCTAGCTCTAGAAAACTTGACACAATAAAGTAGTTGCAAGTTCTATCTCTATGGTTTGTTTCCTATTGATGTATACCTAAGTAGAAACCGGCGCAAATCACTTTCATGGAAAGGGGTTGCCAAGCTTCTAAAAAACTAGGAGTTTCCTGAAATCTCAGCACACATTTTTTCACCCAATCTTGATGACACTTTCAGGTAATGATCAGTACCCCAATCCCACTTGGTTCAACAAATTTCGTTCTTCTAGGTTAATCCGTAGGTTGGCAGTAACAGTTTTAAATTTTAGGTCTCATCTGTTTTCTCCTATATTGATACATGTAGTTGGAACTCTAAATCAAACACGGTTTGTGCTAGCTCTTTGAAATTAGACACAATAAAGTAGTTCCAAGTTCTAACTCTATGGTTTGTTTCCTATTGATATACCCTAAGCCGAGACCGGCGCAAATCACTTTCATGGAAAGGGGTTGCCAAGCTTCCAAAAAAATACGAGTTTCCTGAAATCTCAGCACACATTTTTTCACCCAATCTTGATGACGCTTTCAGGTAATGATCAGTTCCCCAATCCCTCTTGCTCACCAAATTTCGTTCTTCTAGGTTAAACCATTTGTTGGCAGTAACAGTTTTAATTTTTAGGTTTCACTCTGTTTTCTCCTATATGGATACATGTAGTCGGAACTCTAAATCAAACACGGTTTGTGCTAGCTCTTGAAAACTTGACACAATGAATCAGTTCCAAGTTCTATCTCTATGGTTTGTTTCCTATTGATGTAGCCCTAAGCAGAGACTGGCACAAATCACTTTCATGGAAAGGGGTTGCCAAGCTTCTAAAAAACTACGAGTTTCCTGAAATCTCAGCACACATTTTTTCACCCAATCTTGATGACACTTTCAGGTAATGATCAGTACCCCAATCCCACTTGGCTCACCAAATTTCGTTTTTCTAGGTTAAACCGTAGGTTGGCAGTAACAGTTTTAAATTTTAGGTTTCACTCTGTTTTCTCCTATATGGATACATGTAGTTGGAACTCTAAATCAAACACGGTTTGTGCTAGCTCTTTGAAACTTGACACAATAAAGTAGTTCCAAGTTCTAACTCTATGGTTTGTTTCCTATTGATGTAGCCCTAAGCAGAGACCGGCGCAAATAACTTTCATGGAAAGGGGTTGCCAAGCTTCCAAAAAACTACGAGTTTCTTGAAATCTCAGCATACATTTTTTCACCCATCTTGATCACACTTTCAGGTAATGATCAGTACCCCAATCCCACTTGGCTCACCAAATTTCGTTCTTCTAGGTTAAACCGTTCGTTGGCAGTAACAGTTTAAATTTTTAGGTTTCACTCTGTTTTCTCCTATATGGATACATGTAGTTGGAACTCTAAATCAAACATGGTTTGTGCTAGCTCTTTGAAATTTGACACAATAAAGTGGTTCCAAGTTCCATCTCTATGGTTTGTTTCCTTTTGATGTAACCCTTAGCAGAGACCGGCGCAAATCACTATCATGGAAAGAGGTGCAAAGATTCCAAAAAACTATGAGTTTCCGGAAATCTCAGCACACATTTTTTCACCCAATCTTGATGACACTTTCAGGTAATGATAAGTACCCCAATCCCACTTGGCTCACCAAATTTCGTTCTTCTAGGTTAAACCGTTCGTTGGCAGTGACAGTTTTAATTTTTAGTATTCACTCTGTTTTCTCCTATATGGATACATGTAGTTGGAACTCTAAATCAAACACGGTTTGTGCTAGCTCTTTGAAACTAGACACAATAAAGTTGTTCCAAGTTCTAACTCTATGGTTTGTTTCCTATTGATGTAGCCCTAAGCAGAGACTGGCGCAAATCACTTTCATGGAAAGGGGTTGCCAAACTTCCAAAAAACTACGAGTTTCCTGAAATCTCAGCACACATTTTTTCACCCAATCTTGATGAAACTTTTAGGTAATGATCAGTACCCCAATCCCACTTGGCTCACCAAATTTCGTTCTTCTAGTTTAAACCATTCGTTGGCAGTAACAGTTTTAATTTTTAGGTTTCACTCTGTTTTCTCCTATATGGATACATGTAGTTGGTACTCTAAATCAAACACGGTTTGTGCTAGCTCTTTGAAACTAGACACAATAACGTAGTTCCAAGTTTTAACTCTATGGTTTGTTTCCTATTGATGTAGCCCTAAGCAGAGACTGGCGAAAATCACTTTCAAGGAAAGGGGTTGCCAAACTTCCAAAAAACTACGAGTTTCCTGAAATCTCAGCACACATTTTTTCACCCAATCTTGATGACACTTTCAGGTAATGATCAGTACCCCAATCCCACTTGGCTCACCAAATTTCATTCTTCTAGGATAAACCGTTCTTTGGCAGTAACAGTTTTAATTTTTAGTTTTCACTCTGTTTTCTCTTATATGGATACATGTTGTTGGAACTCTAAATGAAACACGGTTTGTGCTAGCTCTTGGAAACTTGACACACTAAAGTAGTTCCAAGTTCTACCTCTATGATTTGTTTCCTATTGATGTAGCCCTAAGCAGAGACTGGCGCAAATCACTTTCATGGAAAGGGTTTGCCAAGCTTCCAAAAAACTATGAGTTTCCTGAAATCTCAGCACACATTTTTTCACCCAATCATGATGACACTTTCAGGTAATGATCAGTACCCCAATCCCACTTGCTCACCAAATTTCGTTCTTCTAGTTTAAAACCTTCGTTGGCAGTAACAGTTTTAATTTTTAGGTTTCACTCTGTTTTCTCCTATATGGATACATGTAGTTGGAACTCTAAATCAAACACGGTTTGCGCTACCTCTTGAAAACTTGACACAATAAATTAGTTCCAAGTTCTATCTCTATGGTTTGTTTCCTATTGATGTAGCCCTAAGCAGAGACTTGCGCAAATCACTTTCATGGAAAGGGGTTGCCAAGCTTCCAAAAAACTACGAGTTTCCTGAAATCTCAGCACACATTTTTTCACCCAATCTTGATGACACTTTCAGGTAATGATCAGTACCCCAATCCCAATTGGCACACTAAATTTCGTTCGTCTATGTTTAACCGTTCGTTGGCAGTAACAGTTTTAATTTTTAGGTTTCACTCTGTTTTCTCCTATATGGATACATGTAGTTGGAACTCTAAATCAAACACGGTATGTGCTAGCTCTTGAAAACTTGACACAATAAAGTAGTTCAAAGTTCTATCCCTATGGATAGTTTCCTATTGATATACCCTAAGCCGAGACCGACGCAAATCACTTTCATGGAAAGGGGTTGCCAAGCTTCCAAAAATCTACGAGTTTCCTGAAATCTCAGCACACATTTTTTCACCCAATCATGATGACACTTTCAGATAATGATCAGTACCCCAATCCCACTTGCTCACCAAATTTCGTTCTTCTAGGTTAAACCCTTCGTTGGCAGTAACAGTTTTAATTTTTAGGTTTCACTCTGTTTTCTCCTATATGGATACATGTAGTTGGAACTCTAAATCAAACACAGTTTGTGCTAGCTCTTTGAAACTTGACACAATAAAGTAGTTCCAAGTTCTATCTCTATGGTTTGTTTCCTATTGATGTAGCCCTAAGCAGCGACTGGCGCAAATCACTTTCATGGAAAGGGGTTGCCAAGCTTCCAAAAAACTACGAGTTTCCTGAAATCTCAGCACACATTTTTTCACCCAATCTTGATGATACTTTCAGGTAATGATCAGTACCCCGTTCACACTGGCTCACCAAATATCGTTCTTCTAGGTTAAACCGTTCGTTGGCAGTAACAGTTTTAATTTTTAGGTTTCACTCTGTTTTCTCCTATATGGATACATGTAGTTGGAACTCTAAATCAAACACGGTTTGTTCTAGCTCTTTGAAACTTGACACAATAAGGTAGTTCCAAGTTCTATCTTTATGGTTTGTTTCCTTGATGTATCCCTGAGCAGAAACCGGCGCAAATCACTTTCAAGGAAAGGGGTTGCCAAACTTCTAAAAAACTACGAGTTTCCTGAAATCTCAGCACACATTTTTTTCACTCAGTCTTGATGACACTTTCAGGTAATGATCAGTACCCCAATCCCACTTGGCTCTCCAAATTTCATTCTCCTAGTTTAAACCGTTCGTTGGCAGTAACAGTTTTATTTATTAGGTTTCACTCTGTTTTCTCTTATATGGATACATGTATTTGGAACTCTAAATAAAACACGGTTTGTGCTAGCTCTTTGAATCTTGACACAATAAAGTAGTTCCAAGTTCTATCTCTATGGTTTGTTTCCTATTGATGTAGCAATAAGCAGAGACTGGCGCAAATCACTTTCATGGAAAGGGGTTGCCAAGCTTCCAAAAAACTACGAATTTTGAAATCTCAGCACACATTTTTTCACCCAATCTTGATGACACTTTCAGGTAATGATCAGTACCCCAATCCCACTTGGCTCACCAAATTTCATTCTTCTGGGTTAAACCGTTTGTTGGCAGTATCAGTTTTAATTTTTAGGTTTCACTCTGTTTTCTCCTATATGGATACATGAAGTTGGAACTCTAAATCAAACACGGTTTGTGCTAGCTCTAGAAAACTTGACACAATAAAGTAGTTCCAAGTTCTATCTCTATGGTTTGTTTCCTATTGATGTATCCCTAAGTAGAAACCGGCGCAAATCACTTTCATGGAAAGGGGTTGCCAAGCTTCTAAAAAACTAGGAGTTTCCTGAAATCTCAGCACACATTTTTTCACCCAATCTTGATGACACTTTCAGGTAATGATCAGTACCCCAATCCCACTTGGCTCAACAAATTTCGTTCTTCTAGGTTAATCCGTAGGTTGGCAGTAACAGTTTTAAATTTTAGGTCTCATCTGTTTTCTCCTATATTGATACATGTAGTTGGAACTCTAAATCAAACACGGTTTGTGCTAGCTCTTTGAAATTAGACACAATAAAGTAGTTCCAAGTTCTAACTCTATGGTTTGTTTCCTATTGATATACCCTAAGCCGAGACCGGCGCAAATCACTTTCATGGAAAGGGGTTGCCAAGCTTCCAAAAAACTACGAGTTTCCTGAAATCTCAGCACACATTTTTTCACCCAATCTTGATGACGCTTTCAGGTAATGATCAGTTCCCCAATCCCTCTTGCTCACCAAATTTCGTTCTTCTAGGTTAAACCATTTGTTGGCAGTAACAGTTTTAATTTTTAGGTTTCACTCTGTTTTCTCCTATATGGATACATGTAGTCGGAACTCTAAATCAAACACGGTTTGTGCTAGCTCTTGAAAACTTGACACAATGAATCAGTTCCAAGTTCTATCTCTATGGTTTGTTTCCTATTGATGTAGCCCTAAGCAGAGACTGGCACAAATCACTTTCAAGGAAAGGGGTTGCCAAGCTTCTAAAAAACTACGAGTTTCCTGAAATCTCAGCACACATTTTTTCACCCAATCTTGATGACACTTTCAGGTAATGATCAGTACCCCAATCCCACTTGGCTCACCAAATTTCGTTTTTCTAGGTTAAACCGTAGGTTGGCAGTAACAGTTTTAATTTTTAGGTTTCACTCTGTTTTCTCCTATATGGATACATGTAGTTGGAACTCTAAATCAAACATGGTTTGTGCTAGCTCTTTGAAATTTGACACAATAAAGTGGTTCCAAGTTCCATCTCTATGGTTTGTTTCCTTTTGATGTAACCCTTAGCAGAGACCGGCGCAAATCACTATCATGGAAAGAGGTGCAAAGATTCCAAAAAACTATGAGTTTCCTGAAATCTCAGCACACATTTTTTCACCCAATCTTGATGACACTTTCAGGTAATGATAAGTACCCCAATCCCACTTGGCTCACCAAATTTCGTTCTTCTAGGTTAAACCGTTCGTTGGCAGTGACAGTTTTAATTTTTAGTTTTCACTCTGTTTTCTCCTATATGGATACATGTAGTTGGAACTCTAAATCAAACACGGTTTGTGCTAGCTCTTTGAAACTAGACACAATAAAGTTGTTCCAAGTTCTAACTCTATGGTTTCTTTCCTATTGATGTAGCCCTAAGCAGAGACTGGCGCAAATCACTTTCATGGAAAGGGGTTGCCAAACTTCCAAAAAACTACGAGTTTCCTGAAATCTCAGCACACATTTTTTCACCCAATCTTGATGACACTTTTAGGTAATGATCAGTACCCCAATCCCACTTGGCTCACCAAATTTCGTTCTTCTAGTTTAAACCATTCGTTGGCAGTAACAGTTTTAATTTTTAGGTTTCACTCTGTTTTCTCCTATATGGATACATGTAGTTGGTACTCTAAATCAAACACGGTTTGTGCTAGCTCTTTGAAACTAGACACAATAACGTAGTTCCAAGTTTTAACTCTATGGTTTGTTTCCTATTGATCTAGCCCTAAGCAGAGACTGGCGAAAATCACTTTCAAGGAAAGGGGTTGCCAAACTTCCAAAAAACTACGAGTTTCCTGAAATCTCAGCACACATTTTTTCACCCAATCTTGATGACACTTTCAGGTAATGATCAGTACCCCAATCCCACTTGGCTCACCAAATTTCATTCTTCTAGGATAAACCGTTCTTTGGCAGTAACAGTTTTAATTTTTAGTTTTCACTCTGTTTTCTCTTATATGGATACATGTTGTTGGAACTCTAAATGAAACACGGTTTGTGCTAGCTCTTGGAAACTTGACACACTAAAGTAGTTCCAAGTTCTACCTCTATGATTTGTTTCCTATTGATGTAGCCCTAAGCAGAGACTGGCGCAAATCACTTTCATGGAAAGGGTTTGCCAAGCTTCCAAAAAACTACGAGTTTCCTGAAATCTCAGCACACATTTTTTCACCCAATCATGATGACACTTTCAGGTAATGATCAGTACCCCAATCCCACTTGCTCACCAAATTTCGTTCTTCTAGGTTAAAACCTTCGTTGGCAGTAACAGTTTTAATTTTTAGGTTTCACTCTGTTTTCTCCTATATGGATACATGTAGTTGGAACTCTAAATCAAACACGGTTTGTGCTACCTCTTGAAAACTTGACACAATAAATTAGTTCCAAGTTCTATCTCTATGGTTTGTTTCCTATTGATGTAGCCCTAAGCAGAGACTTGCGCAAATCACTTTCATGGAAAGGGGTTGCCAAGCTTCCAAAAAACTACGAGTTTCCTGAAATCTCAGCACACATTCTTTCACCCAATCTTGATTACACTTTCAGGTAATGATCAGTACCCCGTTCTCACTTGGCTCACCAAACTTCGTTTTTCTCGGTAAAACCATTCGTTGGCAGTAACAGTTTTAATTTTTAGGTTTCACTCTGTTTTCTCCTATATGGATACATGTAGTTGGAACTCTAAATCAAACACGGTTTGTGCTAGCTCTTTGAAACTTGACACAATAAGGTAGTTCCAAGTTCTATCTTTATGGTTTGTTTCCTATTGATGTAGCCCTAAGCAGAAACCGGCGCAAATCACTTTCAAGGAAAGGGGTTGCCAATCTTCCAAAAAACTACGAGTTTTGAAATCTCAGCACACGTTTTTTCACCCAATCTTGATGACACTTTCAGGTAATGATCAGTACCCCAATCCCACTTGGCTCACCAAATTTCATTCTTCTAGGTTAAAACGTTTGTTGGCAGTATCAGTTTTAATTTTTAGGTTTCACTCTGTTTTCTCCTATATGGATACATGAAGTTGGATCTCTAAATCAAACACGGTTTGTGCTACCTCTTGAAAACTTGACACAATAAAGTAGTTCCAAGTTCTATCTCTATGGTTTGTTTCCTATTGATGTAGCCCTAAGCAGAAACCGGCGCAAATCACTTTCATGGAAAGGGGTTGCCAAGCTTCCAAAAAACTAGGAGTTTCCTGAAATCTCAGCACACATTTTTTCACCCAATCTTGATGACACTTTCAGGTAATGATCAGTACCCCAATCCCACTTGGCTCAACATATTTCATTCTTCTAGGTTAAACCGTAGGTTGGCAGTAACAGTTTTAAATTTTAGGTTTCACTCTGTTTTCTACTATATGGATACATGTAGTTGGAACGCTAAATCAAACACGGTTTGTGCTAGCTCTTTGAAATTAGACACAATAAATTAGTTCCAAGTTCTAACTCTATGGTTTGTTTCCTATTGTTGTAGCCCTAAGCAGAGACTGGCGCAAATCACTTTCATGGAAAGGGGTTGCCAAACTTCCAAAAAACTACGAGTTTCCTGAAATCTCAGCACATATTTTTTCACCCAATCTTGATGACACTTTCTGGTAATGATCAGTACCCCAATCCCAATTGGCACACTAAATTTCGTTCGTCTAGTTTTAACCGTTCGTTGGCAGTAACAGTTTTAATTTCTAGGTTTCACTCTGTTTTCTTTTATATGGATACATGTAGTTGGAACTCTAAATCAAACACGGTTTGTGCTAGCTCTTTGAAACTTGACACAATAGAGTAGTTCCAAGTTCTATCTCTATGGTTTGTTTCCTATTGATGTAGCCCTAAGCAGAGACCGCGGCAAATCAATTCCATGGAAAGGGGTTGCCAAGCTTCCAAAAAGCTATGAGTTTCCTGAAATCTCAGCATACATTTTTAAACCCAATCTTGATGACACTTTCAGGTAATGATCAGTACCCCAATCCCACTTGGCTCACCAAATTTCGTTCTTCTACGTTAAACCGTTCGTAGGCAGTAACAGTTTTAATTTTTAGGTTTCACTCTGTTTTCTCCTACATGGATACATGTAGTTGGAACTCTAAATCAAACACGGTTTGTGCTAGCTCTTTGAAACTTGACACAATAAAGTAGTTCCAAGTTCTATCTCTATGGTTTGTTTCCTATTGATGTAGCCCTAAGCAGAGACCTGTGCAAATCACTTTCATAGAAAGGGGTTGCCAAGCTTCCAAAAAAACTACGAGTTTCCTGAAATCTCAGCACACATTTTTTCACCCAAACTTGATGACACTTTCAGGTAATGATCAATAACCCAATCCCACTTGGCACACCAAATTTCGTTCTTCTAGGTTAAACCGTTCGTTGGCAGTAACAGTTTAAATTGTTAGGTATCACTCTGGTTTCTCCTATACGGATACATGCAGTTGAAACTCTAAATCAAACACGGTTTGTGCTAGCTCTTTGAAATTTGACACAATAAAGTGGTCCAAGTTCCATCTCTATGGATTGTTTCCTATTGATGTAGCCCTTAGCAGAGACCGGCACAAATCACTATCATGGAAAGGGGTGCAAAGATTCCAAAAAACTACGAGTTTCCTGAAATCTCAGCACACATTTTTTCACCCAATCTTGATTACACGTTCAGGTAATGATAAGTACCCCAATCCCACTTGGCTCACCAAATTTCGTTCTTCTAGGTTAAACCGTTCGTTGGCAGTAACAGTTTAAATTTTTAGGTTTCACTCTGTTTTCTCCTATATGGATACATGTAGTTGGAACTCTTAATCAAACACGGTTTGTGGTAGCTCTTTGAAACTAGACAAAATAAAGTAGTTCCAAGTTTTAACTCTATGGTTTGTTTCCTATTGATGTAGCCCTAAGCAGAGACTGGCGAAAATCACTTTAAAGGAAAGGGGTTGCCAAACTTCCAAAAAACTACGAGTTTCCTGAAATCTCAGCACATATTTTTTCACCCAATCTTGATGACACTTTCAGGTAATGATCAGTACCCCAATCCCACTTGCTCACCAAATTTCATTCTTCTAGGTTAAACCGTTCGTTGGCAGTAACAGTTTTAATTTTTAGGTTTCACTCTGTTTTCTCCTATATGGATACATGTTGTTGGAACTCTAAATCAAACACGGTTTGTGCTACCTCTCGAAAACTTGACACAATATATTAGTTCCAAGTTCTATCTCTATGGTTTGTTTCCTATTGATGTAGCCCTAAACAGAGACTGGCACAAATCACTTTCATGGAAAGGGTTTTCCAAGCTTCCAAAAAACTACGAGTTTCCTGAAATCTCAGCACACATTTTTTCACCCAATCATGATGACACTTTCAGGTAATAATCAGTACCCCAATCCCACTTGCTCACCAAATTTCGTTCTTCTAGGTTAAACCATTCGTTGGCAGTAACAGTTTTAATTTTTAGGTTTCACTCTGTTTTCTCCTATATGGATACTTGTAGTTGGAACTCTAAATCAAACACGGTTTGTGCTAACTCTTGAAAACTTTACACAATAAATTAGTTCCAAGTTCTATCTCTATGGTTTGTTTCCTATTGATGTAGCCCTAAGCAGAGACTGGAGCAAATCACTTTCATGGAAAGTGTTTGCCAAGCTTCCAAAAAACTACAAGTTTCCCGAAAACTCAGCACACATTTTTTCACCCAATCTTGAGGACACTTTCAGGTAATGATCAGTACCCCAATCCCACTTGGCTCACCAAATTTCATTCTTCTAGGTTAAACCGTTTGTTGGCAGTATAAGTTTTAATTTTTAGGTTTCACACTGTTTTCTCCTATATCTATACATGAAGTTAGAACTCTAAATCAAACACGGTTTGTGCTAGCTCTAGAAAACTTGACACAATAAGGTAGTTCGAAGTTCTATCTCTATGGTTTGTTTCCTATTTATGTAGCCCTAAGCAGAAACTTGCGCAAATCACTTTCATGGAAAGGGGTTGCCAAACTTCTAAAAAACTACGAGTTTCCTGAAATCTCAGCACACATTTTTTTCACTCAATCTTGATGACACTTTCAGGTAATGATCAGTACCCCAATCCCACTTCCTCACCAAATTTTGTTCTCCTAGGTTAAACCGTTCGTTGGCAGTAACAGTTTTAATTATTAGGTTTCACTCTGTTTTCTCCTATATGGATACATGTAGTTGGAACTCTAAATAAAACACGGTTTGTGCTAGCTTTTTGAAACTTGACACAATAAAGTAGTTCCAAGTTTTATCTCTATGGTTTGTTTCCTATTGATGTAGCCCTAAGCAGAGACTGGCGCAAATCACTTTCATGGAAATGGGTTGCCCAGCTTCCAAAAAACTACGAGTTTCCGGAAATCTCAGCATACATTTTTTCACCCAATCTTGATGACACTTTCAGGTAATGATCAGTACCCCAATCCCACTTGCTCACCAAATTTCATTCTTCTAGGTTAAACCGTTTTTGTCAGTATAAGTTTTAATTTTTAGGTTTCATTCTGTTTTCTCCTATATGGATACATGAAGTTGGAACTCTAAATCAAACACGGTTTGTGCTAGCTCTTGAAAACCTGACACAATAAAGTAGTTCCAAGTTCTATCTCTATGGTTTGTTTCCTATTGATGTAGCCCTAAGCAGAAACCGGCGCAAATCACTTTCATGGAAAGGGGTTGCCCAGCTTCTAAAAAACTACGAGTTTCCGGAAATCTCAAAATATATTTTTTCACCCAATCTTGATGACACTTTCAGGAAATGATCAGTACCCCAATCCCACTTGGCTCACCAAATTTCTTTTTTCTAGGTTAAACCGTTCGTTGGCATTAACAGTTTTAATTTTTAGGTTTCACTCTGTTTTCTCCTATATGGATACATGTAGTTGGAACTCTAAATCAAACACGGTTTGTGCTAGCTCTTGAAAACTTGACACAATAAAGTAGTTCCAAGTTCTATCTCTATGGTTTGTTTCCTATTGATGTAGCCCTAAGTAGAGACCAGCGCAAATCACTTTCATGGAAAGGGGTTGCCAAGCTTCCAAAAAACTATGAGTTTCCTGAAATCTCAGCACACATTTTTTCACCCAAACTTGATGACACTTTCAGGTAAGGATCAGTACCCCAATCCCACTTGGCTCACCAAATTTCATTCTTCTAGGATAAACCGTTCGGTGGCAGTAACAGTTTTAATTTTTAGGTTTCACTCTGTTTTCTCCTATATGGATACATGTAGTTGGAACTCTAAATGAAACACGGTTTGTGCTAGCTCTATGAAACTTGACACACTAAAGTAGTTCCAAGTTCTACCTCTATGATTTGTTTCCTATTGATGTAGCCCTAAGCAGAGACTTGCGCAAATCACTTTCATGGAAAGGGGTTGCCAAGCTTCCAAAAAACTACGAGTTTCCTGAAATCTCAGCACACATTTTTTCACCCAATCTTGATGACACTTTCAGGTAATGATCAGTACCCCAATCCCACTTGGCTCTCCAAATTTCGTTCTCCTAGGTTAAACCGTTCCTTGGCAGTAACAGTTTTAATTATTAGGTTTCACTCTGTTTTCTCCTATATGGATTCATGTAGTTGGAACTCTAAATAAAACACGGTTTGTGCTAGCTCTTTGAAACTTGACAAAATAAAGTAGTTCCAAGTTCTATCTCTATGGTTTTTTTCCTATTGATGTAGCCCTAAGCAGAGACTGGTCAAATCACTTTCATGGAAAGGGGTTGCCAAGCTTCCAAACAATTACGAGTTTCCGGAAATCTCAGCATACATTTTTTCACCCAATCTTGATGACACTTTCAGGTAATGATCAGTACCCCAATCCCACTTGGCTCACCAAATTTCGTTTTTCTAGGTTAAACCGTTCGTTGGCAGTAAATTTTTAATTTTTAGGTTTCACTCTGTTTTCTCCTATATGGATACATGTAGTTGGAACTCTAAATCAAACACGGTTTGTGCTAGCTCTTGAAAGCTTGACACAATAAAGTAGTTCCACGTTATATCTCTATGGTTTGTTTCCTATTGATGTAGTCCTAAGCAGAGACCAGCGCAAATCACTTTCAGGGAAAGGGGTTGCCAAGCTTCCAAAAAACTACGAGTTACCTGAAATCTCAGCACACATTTTTTTCACCCAATCTTGATGACACTTTCAGGTAATGATCAGTACCCCAATCCCACTTGGCTCTCCTATTTCGTTCTCCTAGGTTAAACCGTTCGTTGGCAGTAACAATTTTAATTATTAGGTTTCACTCTGTTTTCTCCTATATGGATACATGTAGTTGGAACTCTAAATCAAACACGGTTTGTGCTACCTCTTGAAATCTTGACACAATTATTTAGTTCCAAGTTCTAACTCTATGGTTTGTTTCCTATTGATGTAGCCCTAAGCAGAGACCTGCGCAAATCACTTTCATGAAAAGTTGTTGCCAATCTTCCAAAAAACTACGAGTTTCCTGAAATCTCAGCACACATTTTTTCACCCAATCTTGATAACACTTTCAGGTAATGATCAGTACCCCAATCCCACTTGGCACACTAAATTTCCTTCGTCTAGGTTTAACCGTTCGTTGGCAGTAACAGTTTTAATTTTTAGGTTTCACTCTGTTTTCTCCTATATGGATACATGTAGTTGGAACTCTAAATCAAACACGGTTTGTGCTAGCTCTTGAAACCTTGACACAATAAAGTAGTGCCAAGTTCTATCTCTATGGTTTGTTTCCTATTGATGTAGCCCTTAGCAGAAACCAGCGCAAATCACTTTCTTGGAAAGGGGTTGCCCAGCTTCCAAAAAACTACGAGTTTCCTGAAATGTCAGCACATATTTTTTCACCCAATCTTGATGACACTTTCAGGTAATGATCAGTACCCCAATCCCACTTGGCTCACCAAATTTCATTCTTCTAGGTTAAACCGTTCGTTGGCAGTAACAGTTTTAATTTTAAGGTATCACTCTGTTTTCTCCTATATGGATACATGTAGTTGGAACTCTAAATCAAACACGGTTTGTGCTAGCTCTTGGAAACTTCACACAATAAAGTAGTTCCAAGTTATATCTCTATGGTTTGTTTCTTATTGATGTAGCCCTAAGCAGAGAAGGGCGCAAATCACTTTCATGGAAAGGGGTTGCCAAGCTTCCAAAAAACTACGAGTTTCCTGAAATCTCAGGACACATTTTTTCACCCAATCTTGATGACACATTCAGGTAATGATCAGTAACCCAATCCCACTTGGCTCACGAAATTTTGATTTCTAGTTTAAACCGTTCGTAGGCAGTAACAGTTTTAATTTTTAGGTTTCACTCTGTTTTCTCCTATATGGATACATGTGGTTGGAACTCTAAATGAAACACGGTTTGTGCTAGCTCTTTGAAACTTGACACAATAAAGTAGTTCCAAGTTCTATCTCTATGGTTTCTTTCCTATTGATGAAGCCCTAAGCAGAGGCTGGCGCAAATCACTTTCATGGAAAGGGGTTGCCAAGCTTCCAAAAAACTATTAGTTTCCTGAAATCTCAGCACACATTTTTTCACCCAATCTTGATGAGACTTTCAGGTAATGATCAGTACCCCAATCCCACTTGGCTCACCAAATTTCGTTCTTCTAGGTTAAACCGTTCGTTGGCAGTAACAGTTTTAATTTTTAGGTTTCACTCAGTTTTCTCCTATATGGATATATGTAGTTGGAACTCTAAATCAAACACGGATTGTGCTAGCTCTTTGAAACTTGGCACAATAAAGTAGTTCCAAGTTCTATCTCTATGGTTTGTTTCCTATTGATGTAGCCCTAAGCAGAGACTGGCGCAAATCACTTTCATGGAATGGCGTTCCCAAGCTTCCAAAAAACTATGAGTTTCCTGAAATCTCAGCACACATTTTTTCAACCAAACTTGATGACACTTTCAGGTTATGATCAGTATGCCAATCCCACTTGGCTCACCAAATTTCGTTCTTCTAGGTTAAACCGTTCGTTGGCAGTAACACTTTTAATTTTTAGGTTTCACTCTGTTTTCTCCTATATGGATACATGTATTTGGAACTCTAAATCAAACACGGTTTGGGCTAGCTCTTTGAAACTTGACACAATAAAGTAGTTCCAAGTCCTATCTCTATGCATTGTTTCCTATTGATGTATTCCTAAGCAGAGACTTGCGCAAATCACTTTCATGGAAAGGGATTGCCCAGCTTCGAAAAAACTACGGGATTCCTGAAATCTCAGCACACATTTTTTCACCCAAACTTGATGACACTTTCAGGTAATGATCAGTACCCCAATCCCACTTGGCTCACCAAATTTCGTTCTTCTAGGTTAAACCGTTCGTTGGCAGTAACAGTTTTAATTTTTAGATTTCACTCTGTTTTCTCCTATATGGATACATGTAGTTGGAACTCTAAATCAAACATGGTTTGTGCTAGCTCTTTGAAACTTGACACAATAAAGTAGTTCCAAGTCCTTTCTCTATGGTTTTTTTTCCTATTTATTTATTCCTAATGAGAGACTTGTGCAAATCACTTTCATGGAAAGGGATTGTCAAGCTTCCAAAAAACTACGAGTTTCCTGAAATCTCAGCACATATTTTTTCACTCAATCTTGATGACACTAAGGTAATGATGAGTACCCCAATCCCACTTGGCGCACCAAATTTCGTTCTTCTAGGTTAAACCGTTCGTTGGCAGTAACAGTTTTAATTTTTAGATTTCACTCTGTTTTCTCCTATATGGATACATGTATTTGGAACTCTAAATCAAACACGATTTGTGCTAGCTCTTTGAAACTTGACACAATAAAGTAATTCCAAGTTCTATCTTTCTGGTTTGTTTCCTATTGATGTAGCCCTAAGCAGAGACTGGTGCAAATCACTTTCATGGAAAGGGGTTGCCAAGCTTCCAAAAAACTACGAGTTTCCGGAAATCTCAGCACACATTTTTTCACCCAATCTTGATGTCACTTTCAGGTAATGATCAGTACCCCAATCCCACTTGGCTCACCAAATTTCGTTCTTCTAGGTTTAACCGTTCGTTGGTAGTAACAGTTTGAATTTTTAGGTTTCACTCTGTTTTCTCCTATATGGGTACATGTAGTTGGAACTCTAAATCAAACACGGTTCGTGCTAGATCCTTGAAACTTGACACAATAAAGAAGTTCCAAGTTCTATCTCTATTGTTTGTTTCCTATTGATGTAGCCCTAAGCAGAGACTGGTGCAAATCACTTTCATGGAAAGGGTTGCCAAACTTCCAAAAAACTTCGAGTTTCCTGAAATCTCAGCACACATTTTTTCACCCAATCTTGATGACAGTTTCAGGTAATGATCAGTACCCCAATCCCACTTGGCTCACCAAATTTCATTTTTCTAGGTTATATCGTTCGTTGGCAGTTACAGTGTAAATTTCCAGGTTTCACTCTGTTTTCTCCTATATGGATACATGTAGTTGGAACTCTAAATCAAACATGGTTTGTTCTAGCTCTTTGAAACTTGACACAATAAAGTTCTTCCAAGTTCTATCTCTATGGTTTGTTTCCTATTGATGTAGAACTAAGCAGAGACTGGCACAAATCACTTTCATGGAAACGGGTTGCCAAGCTTCCAAAAAACTACGAGGTTCCTGAAATCTCAGCACACATTTTTTCACCCAATGTTGATGACACTTTCAGGTAATGATCAGTACCTAAATCCGACTTGGTTCACGAAATTTCGTTCTTCTAGGTTAAACCGTTCCTTGATATTACACTTTTAATTTTTAGGTTCCACTCTGTTTTCTCCTATATGGATACATGTAGTTGGAACTCTAAATCAAACACGGTTTGTGCTAGCTCTTTGAAACTTGACACAATAAATTAGTTCAAAGTTCTATCTCTAGCTTTTGTTTCCTATTGATGTAGCCCTAAGAAGAGACTGGTGCAAATCACATTCAAGGAAAGAGTTGCCAAGCTTCCAAAATACTACGAGTTTCCTGAAATCTCAGCACACATTTTTCACCCAATCTTGATGACACTTTCAGGTAATGATCAGTACCCCAATCCCACTTGGCTCATCAAATTTCATTCTTCTAGGTTAAACAGTTCGTTGGCAGTAAGAGTTTTAAATTTAGGTTTCACTCTGTTTTCTCCTATATGGGTACATGTAGTTGGAACTCTAAATCAAACACGGTTTGTGCTAGCTCTTTGAAACTTGACACCATAAAGTAGTTCCAAGTTCTATCTCTATGGTTTGTTTCCTATTGATGTAGCCCTAAGCAGAGACTGGCGCAAATCACTTTCATGGAAAGGGGTTGCCAAGCTTCCAAAAAACTACGAGTTTCCTGAAATGTCAGCTCACATTTTTTCACCCAATCTGGTGACACTTTCAGGTAATGATCAGTACCCCAATCCCACTTGGCTCACCAAATTTCATTCTTCTAGGTTAAACTGTTCGTTGGCAGTAACAGTTTTAATTTTTAGGTTTCACTCTGTTTTCTCCTATATGGATACATGTGGTTGGAACTCTAAATCAAACACGGTTTGTGCTAGCTCTTTGAAACTTGACACCATAAAGTAGTTCCAAGTTCTATCTCTATGGTTTCTTTCCTATTGATGAAACCCTAAGCAGAGGCTGGCGCAAATCACTTTCATGGAAAGGGGTTGCCAAGCTTTCAAAAAACTATGAGTTTCCTGAAATCTCAGCACACATTTTTTCACCCAATCTTGATGACACATTCAGGTAATGATCAGTACCCCAATCCCACTTGGCTCACGAAATTTTGATTTCTAGGTTAAACCGTTCGTAGGCAGTAACAGTTTTAATTTTTAGGTTTCATTCTGTTTTCTCCTATATGGATACATGTATTTGGAACTCTAAATCAAACACGGTTTGTGCTAGCTCTTTGAAACTTGACACAATAAAGTAGTTCCAAGTTCTATCTCTATGGTTTCTTTCCTATTGATGAAGCCCTAAGCAGAGGCTGGCGCAAATCACTTTTATGGAAAGGGGTTGCCAAGCTTCCAAAAAACTATGAGTTTCCTGTAATCTCAGCACACATTTTTTCACCCAATGTTGATGAGACTTTCAGGTAATGATCAGTGCCCCAATCCCACTTGGCTCACCAAATTTCGTTCGTCTAGGTTTAACCGTTCGTTGGCAGTAACAGTTTTAATTTTTAGGTTTCACTCTGTTCTCTCCTATATGGATACATGTAGTTGGAACTCTAAATCAAACATGGTTTGTGCTAGCTCTTGGAAACTTGACACAATAAATAGTTCCAAGTCCTTTCTCTATGTTTTTTTTTTCCTATTTATTTATTCCTAAGCAGAGACTTGTGCAAATCACTTTCATGGAAAGGGATTGCCAAGCTTCAAAAAACTACGAGTTTCCTGAAATCTCAGCACATATTTTCTCACCCAATCTTGATGACACTCAGGTAATGATCAGTACCCCAATCCCACTTGGTGCACCAAATTTCGTTCTTCTAGGTTAAACCGTTCCTTGGCAGTAACAGTTTTAATTTTCAGGTTTCACTCTGTTTTCTCCTATATGGATACATATAGTTGGAACCCTAAATCAAACACGGTTTGTGCTATCTCTTTGAAACTTGACACAATAATATAATTCCAAGTTCTATCTCTATGGTTTGTTTCCTATTGATGTAGCGCTAAGCAGAGACCGGCGAAATCACTTTCATGGAAAGGGCTTGCCAAGCTTCCAAAAAACTACGAGTTTCCTGAAATCTCAGCACACATTTTTTCACCCAATCTTGCTGACACTTTCAGGTAATGATCAGTACCCCAATCCCACTTGGCTCACCAAATTTCGTTCGTCTAGGTTTAACCGTTCGTTGGCAGTAACAGTTTTAATTTTTAGGTTTCACTCTGTTTTCTCCAATATGGATACATGTAGTTGGAACTCTAAATCAAACACGGTTTGTGCTAGCTCTTTGAAACTTGACACAATAATGTCGTTCCAAGTTCTATCTCTATGGTTTGTTTCCTATTGATGTAGCCCTAAGCAGCGAACTGCGCAATTAACTTTCATGGAAAGGGGTTGCCAAGCTTCCAAAAAACTACGAGTTTCCTGAAATCTCAGCACACATTTTTTCACCCAATCTTGATGACACTTTCAGGTAATGATCAGTACCCCAATCCCACTTGGCTCACCAAATTTCGTTCATCTAGGTGAAACCGTTCGTTGGCAGTAACAGTTTTAATTTTTAGGTTTCACTCTGTTTTCTCCTATATGGATACATGTAGTTGGGACTCTAAATCAAACACGGTTTGTGCTAGCTCTTTGAAATTTGACACAATAAAGTGGTTCCAAGTTCCATCTCTATGGTTTGTTTTCTATTGATGTAGCCCTAAGCAGAGACTGGCGCAAATCACTATCATGGAAAGGGTTTGCGAAGCTTCCAAAAAAATACGAGTTTCCTGAAATCTCAGCACCCATTTTTTTAACCCAATCTTGATGACACTTTCAGGTAATGATCAGTACGCCAATCCCACTTGGCTCACCAAATTTCGTTCTTCTAGGTTAAACCATTCGTTGGCTATAACAGTTTTCATTTTTAGGTTTCACTCTGTTTTCTCCTATATGGATACATGTAGTTGGAACTCTAAATCAAACACGGTTTGTGCTAGCTCTTTGAAACTTGACACAATAAAGTCGTTACAAGTTCTGTCTCTATGGTTTCTTTCCTATTGATGTAGCCCTAAGCAGAGGCCAGCGCAAATAACTTTCATGCAATGGGGTTGCCAAGCTTCCAAAAAACTATGAGTTTCCTGAAATCTCAGCATACATTTTTTCACCCAATCTTGAAGACACTTTCAGGTAATGATCAGTACCCCAATCCCACTTGGCTCACCAAATTTCGTTCTTCTAGGTTAAACCGTTCGTTGGCAGTAACAGTTTTAATTTTTAGGTTTCACTCTGTATTCTCCTATATGGATACATGTAGTTGGAACTCTAAATCAAACACGGTTTGTGCTAGCTCTTGAAAACTTGACACAATAAAGTACTTCCACGTTATATCTCTATGGTTTGTTTCCTATTGATGTAGTCCTAAGCAGAGACCAGCGCAAATCACTTTCATGGAAAGGGGTTGCCAAGCTTCCAAAAAAATACGAGTTACCTGAAATCTCAGCACACATTTTTTTCACCCAATCTTGATGACACTTTTAGGTAATGATCAGTACCCCAATCCCACTTGGCTCTCCTATTTCGTTCTCCTAGGTTAAACCGTTCGTTGGCAGTAACAATTTTAATTATTAGGTTTCACTCTGTTTTCTCCTATATGGATACATGTAGTTGGAACTCTAAATAAAACACGGTTTGTGCTAGCTCTTTGAAACTTGACACAATAAAGTAGTTCCAAGTTTTATCTCTATGGTTTGTTTCCTATTGGTGTAGTCCTAAGCAGAGACTGGCGCAAATCACTTTCATGGAAAGGGGTTGCCAAGCTTCCAAAAAACTACGAGTTTTGAAATCTCAGCACACATTTTTTCACCCAAACTTCATGACACTTTCAGGTAATGATCAGTACCCCAATCCCACTTGGCTCACCAAATTTCATTCTTCTAGGTTAAACCGTTTGTTGGCATTATCAGTTTTAATTTTTAGGTTTCACTCTGTTTTCTCCTATATGGATACATGAAGTTGGAACTCTAAATCAAACACGGTTTGTGCTAGCTCTAGAAAACTTGACACAATAAAGTAGTTCCAAGTTCTAACTCTATGGTTTGTTTCCTATTGATGTATCCCTAAGCAGAAACCGGCGCAAATCACTTTCATGAAAGGGGATGCCAAACTTCCAAAAAACTACGAGTTTCCTGAAATCTCAGCACACATTTTTTCACCCAATCTTGATGACACTTTCAGGTAATGATCAGTACCCCAATCCCACTTGGCACACTAAATTTCGTTCCTCTAGGTTTAACCGTTCGTTGGCAGTAACAGTTTTAATTTTTAGGTTTCACTCTGTTTTCTCCTATATGGATACATGTAGTTGGAACTCTAAATCAAACACGGTATGTCCTAACTCTTGAAAACTTGACACAATAAAGTAGTTCAAAGTTCTATCTCTATGGATTGTTTCCTATTGATATAGCCCTAAGCAGAGACCGGCGCAAATCACTTTCATGGAAAGGGGTTGCCAAGCTTCCAAAAAACTACGAGTTTCCTGAAATCTCAGCACACATTTTTTCACCCAATCTTGATGATGCTTTCAGGTAATGATCAGTACCCCAATCCCACTTGCTCACCAAATTTTGTTCTTCTAGGTTAAATCATTCGATGGCAGTAACAGTTTTAATTTTTAGGTTTCACTCTGTTTCCTCCTATATGGATACATGTAGTTGGAACTCTAAATCAAACACGGTTTGTGCTAGCTCTTGAAAACTTGACACAATAAATTAGTTCCAATTTCTATCTCTATGGTTTGTTTCCTATTGATGTAGCCCTAAGCAGAGACTGGTGCAAATCACTTTCATGGAAAGGGGTTGCCAAGCTTCTAAAAAACTACGAGTTTCCTGAAATCTCAGCACACATTTTTTCACCCAATCTTGATGACACTTTCAGGTAATGATCCGTACCCCAATCCCACTTGGCTCACCAAATTTCGTTTTTCTAGGTTAAACCTTTCATTGGCAGAAACAGTTTTAATTTTTAGGTTACACTCTGTTTTCTCCTATATGGATACATGTAGTTGGAACTCTAAATCAAACACGGTTTGTGCTAGCTCTTGGAAACTTGACACAATAAAGTAGTTCCAAGTTCTATCTCTATGGTTTGTTTCCTATTGATGTAGCCCTAAGCAGAGACTGGCGCAAATCACATTCATGGAAAGGGGTTGCCAAGCTTCCAAAAAATACGAGTTTCCTGAAATCTCAGCACACATTTTTTCAACCAATCTTGATGACACTTTCAGGTAAGAATCAGTACCCCACTCCCACTTGGCTCACTAAATTTCGTTCTTCTAGGTTAAACCGTAGGTTGGCAGTAACAGTTTTAATTTTTAGGTTTCACTCTGTTTTCTCCTATATGGATACATGTAGTTGGAACTCTGAATCAAACACGGTTCTTGCTAGCCCTTGGAAACTTGACACAATAAAGTAGTTCCAAGTTCTATCTCTATGGTTTGTTTCCTATTGATGTAGCCCTAAGCAGAAACTGGCGCAAATCACTTTCATGGAAAGGGGTTGCAAAGCTTCCAAAAAAATATGAGTTTCCTGAAATCTCAGCATATATTTTTTTCAACCAATCTTGAAGACACTTTCAGGTAATGATCAGTTCCCCAATCCCACTTGGCTCACCAAATTTCGTTCTTCTATGTGAAACCGTTCTTTGGCAGTAACAGTTTTAATTTTTAGGTTTCACTCTGTTTTCTCCTATATGGATACATGTAGTTGGAACTCTAAATCAAACACGGTTTGTGCTAGCTCTTGGAAACGTGACATAATAAAGTAGTTCCAAGTTCTATCTCTATGGTTTGTTTCCTATTGATGTAGCCCTAAGCAGAGACTGGTGCAAATCACTTTCATGGAAAGGGGTTGCCAAGCTTCCAAAAAACTACGAGTTTCCTAAAATCTCAGCACACATTTTTTCACCCAATATTGATGACCCTTTCAGGTAATTATCAGTACCCCAATCCCACTTGCTCACCAAATTTTGTTCTTCTAGGTTAAACCGTTCGTTAACAGTATCAGTTTTCATTTTTAGGTTTCACTCTGTTTTCTCCAATATGGATACATGTAGTTGGAATTCTAAATCAAACACGGTTTGTGCTAGATCTGGGAAACTTGACACAATAAAGTAGTTCCAAGTTCTATCTCTATGGTTTGTTTCCTATTGATGTAGCCCTAAGCAGAGACTGGCGCAACTCACTCTCATGGAAAGGGTTTGCCAAGCGTCCAAAAAACTACGAGTTTCCTGAAATCTCAGCACACATTTTTTCACCCAATGTTGATGACACTTTCAGGTAATGATCAGTAACCCAATCCCACTTGGCTCACCAAATTTGGTTCTTCTAGGTTAAACCATTCGTTGGCAGTAACAATTTTAATTTTTAGGTTTCACTCTGTTTTCTCCTATATGGATACATGTAGTTGGAACTCTAAATCAAACACGGTTTGTGCTAGCTCTTTGAAACTTGACACAATAAAGTAGTTCCAAGTTTTATCTCTATGTTTTTTTCCTATTGATGTAGTCCTAAGCAGAGACTGGCGCAAATCACTTCCAAGGAAAGGGGTTGCCAAGCTTCCAAAAAACTACGAGTTTCCTGAAATCTCAGCATTCATATTTTCACCCAATCTTGATGACACTTTCAGGTAATGATCACTACCCCAATCCCACTTGGCTCACCAAATTTCATTCTTCTAGGTTAAACCGTTCGTTGGCAGTATCAGTTTTAATTTTTAGGTTTCACTCTGTTTTCTCCTATATGGATACATGTAGTTGGAACTCTAAATCAAACACGGTTTGTGCTAGCTCTGTGAAACTAGACACAATAACGTAGTTCCAAGTTCTATCTCTATGGTTTGTTTCCTATTGATGTAGCCCTAAGCAGAGTCCGGCACAAATCACTTTCATGTAAAGTTCTTGCCAAGCTTCCAAAAAACTACGAGTTTCCTGGAATCTCAGCACATATTTTTTCACCCAATCTTGATGACACTTTCAGGTAATGATCACTACCCCAATCCCACTTGGCTCACCAAATTTCGTTCTTCTAGGTTAAACCATTCGTTGGCAGTAACAGTTTTAATTTTTAGTTTTCACTCTGTTTTCTCCTGTATGGATACATGTAGTTGGAACTCTAAATCAAACACGGTTTGTGCTAGCTCTTTGAAACTTGACACAATAAAGTAGTTCCAAGTTCTATCTCTATGGTTTGTTTCCTATTGATGTAGCCCTAAGCAGAGACTGGCGCAAATCACTTTCATGGAAAGGGGTTGCCAAGCTTCAAAAAAACTACGTGTTTCCTGACATCTCAGCACACATTTTTTCACCCAATCTTGATGACACTTTCAGGTAAAGATCAGTACCCCAATCCCACTTGGCTCACCAAATTTCATTCTTCTAGGTTAAACAGTTCGTTGGCAGTATCAGTTTTAATTTTTAGGTTTCACTCTGTTTTCTCCAATATGGATACATGTAGTTGGAACTCTAAATCAAACACGGTTTGTGCTAGATCGGGGAAACATGACACAATAAAGTTGTTCCAAGTTCTATCTCTATGATTTGTTTCCTATTGATGTAGCCGTAAGCAGAGACTGGCGCATATCACTTTCATGGAAAGTTATTGCCAAGCTTCCAAAAAACTACGAGTTTCCTGAAATTTCAGCACACATTTTTTCACCTAATCTTGATGACACTTTCAGGTAATGATCAGTACCCCAGTCAAACTTGGCTCACCAAATTTTGTTCTAGGTTATACCGTTCGTTGGCAGTAACAGTTTTAATATTTAGGTTTCAGGCTGTTTTCTCCTATATGGATACATGTAGTTGGAACTCTAAATCAAACACGGTTTGTGCTAGCTCTTGAAAACTTGACACAATAAAGTAGTTCCAAGTTGTATCACTATGGTTTGTTTCCTATTGATGTAGCCCTAAGCAGAGAGCGGCGCAAATCACTTTCATGGAAAGGGGTTGCCAAGCTTCCAAAAAACTACAAGTTTCCTGAAATCTCAGCACACTGTTTTTCACCCAATCTTGATGACACTTTCAGGTAATGATCAGTACCCCAATCCCACTTGGCTCCCCAAATTTCGTTCATCTAGGTTAAACCGTTCGTTGGCAGTAACAATTTAATTTTTAGGTTTCACTCTGTTTTCTCCTATATTGATACATGCATTTGGAACTCTAAATCAAACACGGATTGTGCTACCTCTTTGAAACTTGACAGAATAAAGTAGTTCCAAGTTCTATCTCTATGGTTTGTTTCCTATTGATGTAGCCCTAAGCAGAGACTGGCGCATATCACTTTCATGGAAAGGGGTTGCCAAGCTTCAAAAAAACTACGAGTTTCCTGAAATCTCAGCACACATTTTTTAACCCAATCTTGATGACACTTTCAGGTAATGATCAGTACCCCAATGCTACTTAGCTCACCAAATTTCATTCTTCTATGTTAAACCGTTAGTTGGCAGTAACAGTTTTAATTTTTAGATTACACTCTGTTTTCTCCTATATGGATACATGTAGTTGGAACTCTAAATTAAACATGGTTTGTGCTAGCTCTTGAAAACTTGACAGAATAAAGTAGTTCCATGTTCCATCTCTATGGTTTGTTTCCTATTGATGTAGCCCTAAGCAGAGACTGGCGCAAATCACTTTCATGGAAAGGGGTTGCCAAGCTTCCAAAAAACTACGAGTTTCCTGAAATGTCAGCACACATTTTTTCACCCAATCTTGATGACACTTTCAGGAAATGATCAGTACCCCAATCCAACTTGGCTCACCTAATTTCGGTCTTCCAGGTTAAACCGTTCGTTGGCAGTGACAGTTTTAATTTTTAGGTTTCACTCTGTTTTCTCCTCTATGGATACATGTAGTTGGAACTCTAAATCAAACACGGTTTGTGCTAGCTCTTGAAAACTTGACACAATAAAGTAGTTCCAAGTTGTATCACTATGGTTTGTTTCCTATTGATGTAGCCCTAAGCAGAGACCGGCGCAAATCACTTTCATGGAAAGGGGTTGCCAAGCTTCCAAAAACCTACGAGTTTTCTGAAATCTCAGCACACTTTTTTTCACCCAATCTTGATGACTCCTTCAGGTAATGATCAGTACCCCAATCCCACTTGGCTCACCAAATTTCGTTCTTCTAGGTTAAACGGTTCGTTGGCAGTAACAGTTTTAATTTTTAGGTTTCACTCTGTTTTCTCCTATATGGATACATGTAGTTGGAACTCTAAATCAAACACGGTTTGTGCTAGCTCTTGAAAACTTGACACAATAAAGTAGTTCCAAGTTGTATCACTATGGTTTGTTTCCTATTGATGTAGCCCTAAGCAGAGACCGGCGCAAATCACTTTCATGGAAAGGGGTTGCCAAGCTTCCAAAAACCTACGAGTTTTCTGAAATCTCAGCACACTTTTTTTCACCCAATCTTGATGACTCCTTCAGGTAATGATCAGTACCCCAATCCCACTTGGCTCACCAAATTTCGTTCTTCTAGGTTAAACGGTTCGTTGGCAGTAACAGTTTTAATTTTTAGGTTTCACTCTGTTTTCTCCTATATGGATACATGTAGTTGGAACTCTAAATCAAACACGGTTTGTGCTAGCTCTTGAAAACTGGACACAATAAAGTAGTTCCAAGTTCTATCTCTATGGTTCGTTTCCTATTGATGTAGCCCTAATCAGAGACTGGCGCAAATCACTTTCATGGAAAGGGGTTGCCAAGCTTCCAAAAAACTACGAGTTTCCTGAAATCACAGCACACATTTTTTCACCTAATCTTGATGACTCTTTCAGGTAATTATCAGTACCCCAATCCCACTTGGCTCACCAAATTTCATTGTTCTAGGTTAAACCGTTCGTTGGCAGTAACAATTTTAATTTTTAGGTTTCACTCTGTTTTCTCCTATATGGATACATGTAGTTGGAACTCTAAATCAAACACGGTTTGTGCTAGCTCTTGAAAACTGGACACAATAAAGTAGTTCCAAGTTCTATCTCCATGGTTTGTTTCCTATTGATGTAGCCCTAAGCAGAGACTGGCGCAAATCACTTTCATGGAAAGGGGTTGCCAAACTTCCAAAAAACGACGAGTTTCCTGAAATCTCAGCACACATTTTTTCACCCAATCTTGATGACACTTTCAGGTAATGATAAGTACCCCAATCCCACTTGGCTCCCCAAATTTCGTTCATCTAGGTTAAACCGTTCGTTGGCAGTAACAATTTTAATTTTTAGTTTTCACTCTGTTTTCTCCTATATGGATACATGTATTTGGAACTCTAAATCAAACACGGATTGTGATACCACTTTGAAACTTGACACAATAAAGTAGTTCCCAGTTCTATCTCTATGGTTTGTTTCCTATTGATGTAGCGCTAAGCAGAGACTGGCTCATATCACTTTCATGGAAAGGGGTTGCCAAGCTTCCAAAAAAATTCGAGTTTCCTGAAATCTCAGCACACATTTTTTCACCCAATCTGGATGACACTTTCAGGAAATGATCAGTACCCCAATCCCACTTGGCTCACCTAATTTCGTTCTTCCAGGTTAAACAATTTGTTGGCAGTAACAGTTTTAAATTTTAGGTTACACTCTGTTTTCTCCTATATGGATACATGTAGTTGGAATTCTAAATCAGACAAGGTTGGTGCTAGCTCTTAAAAACTTGACACAATATAGTAGTTCCTAGTTCTATCTCTATGGTTTGTTTCCTATTGAGGTAGCCCTAAGCAGAGACCGGCGCAAATGACTTTCATGGAAAGGGGTTGCCTACATTCCAAAAAAATACGAGTTTCCTGAAATGTCAGCACACATTTTTTCACCCAATCTTGATGACACTTTCAGGTAATGATCAGTACACCAATCAAACTTGGCTCACCAAATTTCGTTCTAGGTTATACCGTTCGTTGGCAGTAACAGTTTTAATTTTTAGGTTTCAGTCTGTTTTCTCCTATATGGATACATGTAGTTGGAACTCTAAATCAAACACGGTTTGTGCTAGCTCTTGAAAACTTGACACAATAAAGTAGTTCCAAGTTGTATCACTATGGTTTGTTTCCTATTGATGTAGCCCTAAGCAGAGAGCGGCGCAAATGACTTTCATGGAAAGGGGTTGCCAAGCTTACAAAAACCTACGAGTTTTCTGAAATTACAGCACACTTTTTTTCACCCAATCTTGATGACTCCTTCAGGTAATGATCAGTACCCCAATCCCACTTGAATCACCAAATTTCGTTCTTCTAGGTTAAACCGTTCGTTGGCAGTAACAGTTTTAATTTTTAGGTTTCACTCTGTTTTCTCCTATATGGATACATGTAGTTGGAACTCTAAATCAAACACGGTTTGTGCTAGCTCTGGAAAACTTGACACAATAATGTAGTTCCAAGTTCTATCTCTATGGTTTGTTTCATATTGATGTAGCCCTAAGCAGAGACTGGCGCAAATACTTTCATGGAAAGGGGTTGACAAGCTTCCAAAAAACTACGAGTTTCCTGAAATCTCAGAACACATTTTTTCAGCCAATCTGGATGACACTTTCAGGTAATGATCAGTACCCCAATCAAACTTGGCTCACCAAATTTCGTTCTTCTAGGTTAAACCGTTCGTTGGCGGTAACAGTTTTAATTTTTAGGTTTCACTCTGTTTTCTCCTATATGGATACATGTATTTGGAACTCTAAATCAAACATGATTTGTGCTAGCTCTTTGAAACTTGACACAATAAAGTAGTTCCAAGTCCTATATCTATGGTTTGTTTCCTATTGATGTAGCCCTAAGCAGAGACTGGCGCAAATCACTTTCATGGAAAGTGGTGGCCAAGCTTCCAATAAACTACAAGTTTCCCGAAATCTCAGCACACATTTTTTCACCCAATCTTGATGACTCTTTCAGGAAATGATCAGTACCCCAATCCCACTTTGCTCACCAAATTTCATTGTTCTAGGTTAAACCGTTCATTGGCAGTAACAGTTTTAATTTTTAGGTTTCACTCTGTTTTCTCCTATGTGGATACGTGTATTTGGAACTCTAAATCAAACACGGTTTGTGCCAGCTCTTTAAAACTTAACACAATAAAGTAGTTCCAAGTTCTATCTGTATGGTTTTTTTCCTATTGATGTAGCCCTAAGCAGAGACTAGCGCAAATCACTATCATGGAAAGGGGTTGCCAAGCTCCCAAAAAACTACGAGATTCATGAAATCTCAGCACACATTTTTTCACCCAATCTGGATGACACTTTCAGGTAATGATCAGTAGCCCAATCCCACTTGGCTCAGCAAATTTTGTTCTTCTAGGTTAAACCGTTCGTTGGCAGTATCAGTTTTAATTTTTAGGTTTCACTCTGTTTTCTCCTATATGGATACATGTAGTTGGAACTCTAAATCAAACACGGTTTTTGCTAGCTCTTGAAAACTTGACACAATAAAGTAGTTCCAAGTTCTTTCTCTATGGTTTGTTTCCTATTGATGTAGCCCTAAGCAGAGACCGGCACAAATCACTTTCATGGAAAGGGGTTGCCAAGCTTCCAATAAACTATGAGTTTCCTGAAATCTCAGCACACATTTTTTCACCCAATCTTGATGACTCTTTCAGGAAATGATCAGTACCCCAATCCCACTTGGCTCACCAAATTTCGTTGTTCTAGGTTAAACCGTTCGTTGGCAGTAACAGTTTTAATTTTTAGGTTTCTCTCTGTTTTCTCCTATGTGGATACATGTATTTGGAACTCTAAATCATACAACGTTTGTGCTAGCTATTTAAAACTTGATACAATAAAGTAGTTCCAAGTTCTATCTCTATGATATGTTTCCTATTGTTGTAGCCTTAAGCAGAGACTGGCGCAAATCACTTTCATGGAAAGGGGTTGCCAAGCTTCCAAAAAACTACGAGTTCCCTGAAATCTCAGCACACATTTTTTCACCCAATCTTGATGACACTTTCAGGTAATGATCAGTACCCCAATCCCACTTGGCTCACCAAATTTCGTTCTTCTACGTTAAACCGTTCGTTGGCAGTAAGATTTTAATTTTTAGGTTACACTCTGTTTTCTCCTATATGGATACATGTAGTTGGAACTCTAAATCAAACACAGTTTGTGCTAGCTCTTTGAAAATTGACACAATAAAGTAGTTCCAAGTTCTATCTCTACAGTTTGTTTCCTATGGATGTAGACCTAAGCAGAGACCGGCGTAAATCACTTTCATGGAAAGGGGTTGACAATCTTCCAAAAAACCACGAGTTTCCTGAAATCTCAGCACACAGTTTTTCACCCAATCTTGATGACACTTTCAGATAATGATCAGTACCCCAATCCCACTTGGCTCACCAAATTTCATTCTTCTAGGTTAAACAGTTCGTTGGAAGAAACAGTTTTAATTTTTAGGTTTCACTCTGTTTTCTCCTATATGGATACCTGTAGTTGGAACTCTAAATCAAACACGGTTTGTGCTAGCTCTTTGAAACTTGAAACAATAAAGTAGTTCCAACTTCTATCTCTATGGTTTGTTTCCTATTGATGTAGCCCTAAGCAGAGACTGGTGCAAATCACTTTCATGGACAGGGGTTTCCAAGCTTCCATAAAACTACGAGTTTCCTGAAATCTCAGCACACACTTTTTCACCCAATCTTGATGACACTTTCAGGTAATGATCAGTACCCCAATCCCACTTGTCCCACCAAATTTCATTCTTCTAGGTTAAACCGTTCATTGGCAGTAAGAGTTCTAATTTTTAGGTTACACTCTGTTTTCTCCTATATGGATACATGTAGTTGGAACTCTAAATCAAACATGGTTTGTGCTAGCTCTTGAAAACTTGACACAATAAAGCAGTACCCTGTTCTATCTCTATGGTTTGTTTCCTATTGATGTAGCACTAAGCTGAGACTGGCGCAAATCACTTTCATGGAAAGGGGTTGCCAAGCTTCCAAAAAATAGAGTTTCCTGAAATCTCAGCACACATTTTTTCACCCAATCTTGATGACACATTCAGGTAATGATCAGTACCCGAAACCACCTGGCTCACCAAATTTCGTTCTTGTAGGTTAAACCGTTCGTTGGCAGTAACAGTTTTAATTTTTAGGTTTCACTCTGTTTTCTCCTATATGGATACATGTAGTTGGAACTCTAAATCAAACACGGTTTGTGCTAACTCTTGAAAACTTGACACAATAAAGTAGTTCCAAGTTCTTTCTCTATGGTTTGTTTCCTATTGATGTAGCCCTAAGCAGAGACCGGCGCAAATCACTTTCATGGAAAGGGGTTGCCATGCTTCCAATAAACTATGAGTTTCCTGAAATCTCAGCACACATTTTTTCACCCAATCTGGATGACACTTTCAGGTAATGATCAGTACCCCAATCCCACTAGGCTCACCAATTTTCGTTCTTCAAGGTTAAACAGTTCGTTGGCAGTAACAGTTTTAATTTTAGGTTTCACTCTCTTTTCTCCTATGTGGATACGTGTATTTGGAACTCTAAATAAAACATGGTTTGTGCTAGCTCTTTAAAACTTAACACAATAAAGGAGTTCCAAGTTCTATCTCTATGGTTTGTTTCCTATTGATGTAGCCCTAAGCAGAGACCGGCGCAAATCACTTTCATGGAAAAGGGTTGACAAGCTTCCAAAAAACCACGAGTTTCCTGAAATCTCAGCACACATTTTTTCACCCAATCTTGATGACACTTTCAGATTATGATCAGTACCCCAATCCCACTTGGACCACCAAATTTCGTTCTTCTAGGTTAAACCGTTCGTTGGCAGAAACAGTTTTAATTTTTAGGTTTCACTCTGTTTTCTCCTATATGGATACATGAATTTGGAACTCTAAATTAAACACGGTTTGTGCTAGCTCTTTGAATCTTGACACAATAATGTAGTTCGATGTTCTATCTCTATGGTTTGTTTCCTATTGATGTAGCCCTAAGCAGAGACTGGCGCAAATCACTTTCATGGAAAGGGGTTGCCAAGCTTCCAAAAAACTACGAGTTTCCTGAAATCTAAGCACACATTTTTTTCACCCAATCTTGATTACACTTTCAGATAATGATCCATAAGCCAATCCCACTTGGCTCACCAAATTTCGTTCTTGTAGGTTAAACCGTTCGTTGGTAGTAAAGTTTAAATTTTTAGGTTTCACTCTGTTTTATCCTATATGGATACATGTAGTTGGAACTCTAAATTAAAGACGGTTTGTGCTAGCTCTTTGAAAATTGACACAATAAATAGTTCCAAGTTCTATCTCTACGGTTTTTTTCCTATTGATGAGGCCTAAGCAGAGACCGCCGCAAATCACTTTCATGGAAAGGGGTTGACAAGCTTCCAAACAACCAAGAGTTTCCTGAAATCTCAGCACACATTTTTTCACCCAATCTTGATAACACTTTCAGATAATGATCAGTACGCCAATCCCACTTGGCTCACCAAATTTCATTCTTCTAGGTTAAACCATTCATTGGCAGTAACAGTTTTAATTTTTAGGTTTCACTCTTTTGTCTCCTATATGTATACATGTAGTTGGGACTCTAAATCAAAGACGGTTTGTGCTAGCTCTTTGAAACTTGACACAATAAAGTAGTTCCAAGTTCTATCTCTATGGTTTGTTTCCTATTGATGTAGCCCTAAGCAGAGACCGAAGCAAATCACTTTCATGGAAACGGGTTGCCAAGGTTCCAAAAAACTACGAGTTTCCTGAAATCTCAGCACACATTTTTTCACCCAATTATGATGACACTTTCAGGTAATGATCAGTACCCCAATCCCACTTGGCTCACCAAATTTCGTTCTTCTAAGTTAAACAGTTCGTTGGCAGTAACAGTTTTAATTTTTAGGTTTCACTCTTTTCTCTTATATGGATACATGTAGTTGGAACTCTAAATCAAAGACGGTTTGTGCTAGCTCTTTGAAACTTGACACAATAAAGTAGTTCCAAGTTCTATCTATCTGGTTTGTTTCCTATTCATGTAGCCCTAATGAGAGACCAGAGTAAATCACTTTAATGGAAAGGGGTTGCCAAGCTTCCAAAAAACTACGAGTTTCCTGAAATCCCAGCACATATTTTTACACCCAATCTTGATGAGACTATCAAGTAATGATCAGTACTCCAATCCCACTTGGCTCACCAAATTTCATTCTTCTAGGTTAAACCATTCGTTGGCAGTAACAGTTTAAATATTTAGGTTTCAATCAGTTTTCTCCTAAATGGATACATATAGTTGGAACTCTAAATCAAAGACGGTTTGTGCTAGCTCTTTGAAAATTGACACAATAAAGTAGTTCCAAGTTCCATCTCTATGGTTTGTTTCCTATTGATGTAGCCCTAAGCAGAGACTGGCGCAAATCACTTTCATGGAAACGGGTTGCCAAGCTTCCAAAAAACTACGAGTTTCCTGAAATCTCAGCACACATTTTTTCACCCAAACTTGATGACACTTTCAGGTAATGATCAGTACCCCAATCCCACTTGGCTCACCAAATTTCGTTCTTCTATGTTAAACCGTTCTTTGGCTGTAACAGTTTTAATTTTTAGGTTTCACTCTGTTTTCTCCTATATGGATACATATAGTTGGAACTCTAAATCAAACACGGTTTGTGCTAGCTCTTTGAAACTTGAAACAATAAAGTAGTTCCAAGGTCTATCTCTATGGTTTGTTTCCTATTGATGTAGCCCTAAGCAGAGACCGGCGCAAATCACTTCAATGGAAAGGGGTTGCCAAGGTTCCAAAAAACTACGAGTTTCCTGAAATCTCAGCACACATTTTTTCACCCAAACTTGATGACACTTTCAGATAAGGATCAGTACCCCAATCCCACTTGGCTCACCAAATTTCGTTCTTCTAGGTTAAACCGTTCGTTGGCAGTAACAGTTTTAATTTTTAGGTTTCACTCTGTTTTCTCCTATATGGATACATGTAGTTGGAACTCTAAATCAAAGAAGGTTTCTGCTAGCTCTTTGAAATGATACAATAGAGTAGTTCCAAGTTCTATCTCTATGGTTTGTTTCCTATTGATGTAGCCCTAAGCAGAGATCGGCGCAAATACTTTCATGGAAAGGGGTTGACAAGCTTCCAAACAACCACGAGTTTCCTGAAATCTCAGCACACATTTTCTCACCCAATCTTGATGACACTTTCAGATAATGATTAGTACCCCAATCCCACTTGAGTCACCAAATTTCGTTCTTGTAGGTTAAACCGTTCGTTGGCAGTAACAGTTTTAATTTTTAGGTTTCACTCTGCTTTCTCCTATATGGATACATGTAGATGGAACTCTAAATCAAACACCGTTTGTGCTAGCTCTTTGAAACTTGACACAATAAAGTAGTTTCAAGATCCATCTCTATGTTTTGTTTCTTATTGAATAGCCCTAAGCAGAGACCGCCGCAAATCACTTTCATGGAAAGGGGTTGACAAGCTTCCAAAAAACCAAGAGTTTCCTGAAATCTCAGCACACATTTTTTCACCCAATCTTGATGACACTTTCAGATAATGATCTGTACCCCAATCCAACTTGGCTCACCAAATTTCATTCTTCTAGGTTAAACCGTTCGTTGGCAGTAACAGTTTTAATTTTTAGGTTTCACTCTGTTTTCTCCTATATGTATACATGTAGTTGGGACTCTAAATCAAAGACGGTTTGTGCTAGCTCTTTGAAACTTGAAATAATAAATTAGTTCCAATTTCTATCTCTATGGTTTGTTTCCTATTGATGTAGCCCTAAGCAGAGACTGAAGCAAATCACTTTCATGGAAACGGGTTGCCAAGCTTCCAAAAAACTACGAGTTTCCTGAAATCTCAGCACACATTTTTTCACCCAATTATGATGACACTTTCAGGTAATGATCAGGACCCCAATCCCACTTGGCTCACCAAATTTCGTTCTTCTAGGTTAAACAGTTCGTTGGCAGTAACAGTTTTAATTTTTAGGTTTCACTCTGTTTTCTCCTATGTGGATACATTTAGTTGGAACTCTAAATCAAACACGGTTTGTGCTAGCTCTTTGAAACTTGACACAATAAGTAGTTCCAACTTCTATCTCTATGGTTTGTTTGCTATTTATGTAGCCCTAAGCATAGACCGGCGCAAATCACTTCCATGGAAACGGGTTGCCAAGCTTCCAAAAAACTACGAGTTTCCTGAAATCTCAGCACACATTTTTTCACCCAAACTTGATGACACTTTCAGGTAATGATCAGTACCCCAATCCCACTTGGCTCACCAAATTTCGTTCTTCTAGGTTAAACCGTTCGTTGGCTGTAACAGTTTTAATTTTTAGGTTTCACTCTGTTTTCTCCTATATGGATACATATAGTTGGAACTCTAAATCAAACACGGTTTGTGCTAGCTCTTTGAAACTTCATACAATAAAGTACTTCCAAGTTCTATCTCTATGTTTGTTTCCTATTCATGTAGCCCTAATGAGAGACCGGCGTATATCACTTTAATGGAAAGGGATTGCCAAGCTTCCAAAAAACTACGAGTTTCCTGAAATCCAAGCACACATTTTTACACCCAATCTTGACGAGACTTTCAGGTAATGATCAGTACCGCAATCCCACTTGGCTCACCAAATTTCGTTCTTCTAGGTTAAACCGTTCATTGGCAGTAACAGTTTAAATATTTAGGTTTCACTCAGTTTTCTCCTATATGGATACATGTAGTTGGAACTCTAAATCAAAGAAGCTTCTTGGTAGCTCTTTGAACTTGACACAATAAAGTAGTTCCAAGTTCTATCTCTACGGTTTGTTTCCTATTGATGTAGCCCTAAGCAGCGACTGGCGCAAATCACTTTCATGGAAAGGGGTTGCCAAGCTTCCAAAAAACTACGAGTTTCCTGAAATCTCAGAACACATTTTTTCACCCAATCTTGATGACACTTTCAGGTAATGATGAGTACCCCAATCCCACTTGGCTCACCAAATTTCGTTCTCCTAGGTTAAACCGTTCATTGGCAGTAACAGTTTTAATTTTTAGGTTTCTCTCTGTTTTCTCCTATATGGATACATGTATTTGGAACTCTAAATCAAACACGGTTTGTGCTAGCTCTTTGAAATGATACAATAGAGTAGTTCCAAGTTCTATCTCTACGGTTTGTTTCCTATTGATGTAGCCCTAAGCAGAGACCGGCGCAATTCACTTTCATGGAAAGGGGTTGACAAGCTTCCAAAAAACCACGAGTTTCCTGAAATCTCAGCACACATTTTTTACCCAATCTTGATGACACTTTCAGATAATGATCAGTACCCCATTCCCACTTGGCTCACCAAATTTCGTTCTTCAAGGTTAAACCGTTCGTTGGCAGTAAAGTTTTAATTTTTAGGTTTCACTCTGTTTTCTCCTATATGGATATATATATTTGGAACACTAAATCAAACACGGTTTGTGCTAGCTCTTTGAAACTTGACACAATAAAGTAGTTCCAAGTTCTATCTCTATGGTTTGTTTCCTATTGATGTAGCCCTAAGCAGAGACCGGCGCAAATCACTTCCATGGAGAGGGGTTGCCAAGGTTCCAAAAAACTACGAGTTTCCTGAAATCTCAGCACACATTTTTTAACCCAATCTTGATGACACATTCATGTAATGATCAGTACCCCAATCCCACTTGGCTCACCAAATTTCGTTCTTCTAGGTTAAACCGTTCGTTGACTGTAACAGTTTTAATTTTTAGGTTTCACTCTGTTTTCTCCTATATGGATACATGTATTTGGAACTCTAAAAAAAACTCGGTTTGTGCTAGCTCTTTGAAACTTGACACAATAAAGTAGTTCCAAGTTCTATCTCTCTGGTTTGTTTCCTATTGATGTAGCCCTAAGCAGAGACTGGCGCAAATCACTTTCATGGAAAGGGGTTGCCAAGCTTCCAAAAAACTACGAGTTTCCTGAAATCTCAGCACAAATTTTTTCACCCAATCTTGATAACACTTTCAGGTAATGATCAGTACCCCAAAGCCACTTGGCTCACCAAATTTCGTTCTTCTAGGTTTAAATGTCCGTTGGCAGTAACAGTTTTAATTTTAGGTTTCACTCTGTTTTCTCCTATATGGATACATGTAGTTGGAACTCTAAATCAAACACGGTTTGTGGTAGCTCTTTGAAACTTGACACAATAAAGTAGTTCCAAGTTCTATCTCTATGGTTTGTTTCCTATTGATGTAGCCCTAAGCAGCGACTGGCGCAAATCACTTTCATGGAAAGGGGTTGCCAAGCTTCCAAAAAACTACGAGTTTCCTGAAATCTCAGAACACATTTTTTCACCCAATCTTGATGACACTTTCAGGTAATGATGAGTACCCCAATCCCACTTGGCTCACCAAATTTCGTTCTCCTAGGTTAAACCGTTCATTGGCAGTAACAGTTTTAATTTTTAGGTTTCTCTCTGTTTTCTCCTATATGGATACATGTAGTTGGAACTCTAAATCAAACACGGTTTGTGCTAGCTCTTTGAAATGACACAATAGAGTTGTTCCAAGTTCTATCTCTATGGTTCGTTTCCTATTGATGTAGCCCTAAGCAGAGACTGGCGCAAATCACTTTCATGGAAAGGGGTTGCCAAGCTTCCAAAAAACTACGAGTTTCCTGAAATCTCAGCACACATTTTTTCACCCAATCTTGATAACACTTTCAGATAATGATCAGTACCCCAAAGCCACTTGGCTCACCAAATTTCGTTCTTCTAGGTTAAACCGTCTGTTGGCAGTAACAGTTTTAATTTTAGGTTTCACTCTGCTTTCTCCTATATGGATACATGTAGTTGGAACTCTAAATCAAACAAGGTTTGTGCTAGCTCTTTGAAACGGCACAATAGAGTAGTTCCAAGTTCTATCTCTATGGTTTGTTTCCTATTTATGTAGCCCTAAGCAGAGACCGGTACAAATCACTTTCATGGAAAGGGGTTGCCAAGCTTCCAAAAAACTACGAGTTTCCTGAAATCTCAGCACACATTTTTTCACCCAATCTTGATGACACTTTCAGATAATGATCAGTACCCCAATCCCACTTGGCTCACCAGATTTTGTACTTCCAGGTTAAATGGTTCGTTGGCAGTAACAGTTTTAATTTTTAGGTTTCACTCTGTTTTCGCCTATATGGATTCATGTATTTGGAACTCTAAATCAAACACGGTTTGTGCTAGCTCATTGAAACTTGACAAAATAAAGTAGTTCCAAGTTCTATCTCTATGGTTTGTTTCCTATTGATGTAGCCCTAAGCAGAGACTGGCGCAATTCACTTTCATGGAAAGGGTTGCCAAGCTTCCAAAAAACTACGAGTTTCCTGAAATCTCAGCACACATTTTTTCACCCAATCTTGATGACACTTTCAGGTAATGATCAGTACCCCAATCCCACTTGGCTCACCAAATTTCGTTCTTCTAGGTTAAACCGTTCGTTGGCAGTAACAGTTTTAATTTTTAGGTTTCACTCTGTTTTCTCCTATATGGATACATGTAGTTGGAACTCTAAATCAAACACGGTTTGTGCTAGCTCTTTGAAACTTGACACAATAAAGTAGTTCCAAGTACTATCTCTATGGTTTGTTTTCTATTGATGTAGCCCAAAGCAGAGACCGGCGCAAATCACTTTCATGGAAAGGGGTTGCCAAGCTTCCAAAAAACTACGAGTTTCCTGAAATCTCTGCACACATTTTTTCACCCAATGTTGATGACACATTCAGGTAATGATCAGTACCCCAATCCCACTTGGCTCACCAAATTTCATTCTTCTAAGTGAAACCATTCGTTGGCAGTAACAGTTTTAATTTTAGGTTTCACTCTGTTTTCTCCTATATGGATATATATAGTTGGAACTCTAAATCAAACACGGTTTGTGCTAGCTCTTGGAAACTTGACACAATAAAGTAGTTCCAAGTTCTATCTCTATGGTTTGTTTTCTATTGATGTAGCCCTAAGCAGCGAAAGGCGCAAATCACTTTCATGGAAAGGGGTTGCCAAGCTTCCAAAAACTACGAGTTTCCTGAAAACTCAGCGCACATTTTTTCACCCAATCTTGATGACACTTTTAGGTAATGATCAGTACACCATTCACACTTCGCTCACCAAATTTCGTTCTTCTAGGTTAAACCGTTCGTTGGCAGTAACAGTTTTCATTATTAGGTTTCACTCTGTTTTCTCCTCTATTGATACATTTAGATGGAACTCTAAATCAAACACGGTTTGTGCTAGCTCTTTGAAACTTGACACAATAAAGTAGTTCCAAGTTCTATCTCTATGGTTTCTTTCCTATTGATGTAGCCCTAAGCAGAGACTGGCACAAATCACTTTCATGGAAAGGGGTTGCCAAGCTTCCAAAAAACTACGAGTTTCCTGAAATCTCAGCACACATTTTTTCACCCAATCTTGATGACACTTTCAGGTAATGATGAGTACCCCAATCCCACTTGGCGCACCAAATTTCGTTCTCCTAGGTTAAACCGTTCATTGGCAGTAACAGTTTTAATTTTTAGGTTTCTCTCTGTTTTCTCCTATATGGATACATGTAGTTGGAACTCTAAATCAAACACGGTTTGTGCTAGCTCTTTGAAATGACACAATAGAGTCGTTCCAAGTTCTATCTCTATGGTTCGTTTCCTATTGATGTAGCCCTAAGCAGAGACTGGCGCAAATCACTTTCATGGAAAGGGGTTGCCAAGCTTCCAAAAAACTACGAGTTTCCTGAAATCTCAGCACACATTTTTCACCCAATCTTGATAACACTTTCAGATAATGATCAGTACCCCAAAGCCACTTGGCTCACCAAATTTCGTTCTTCTAGGTTAAACCGTCCGTTGGCAGTAACAGTTTTAATTTTAGGTTTCACTCTGTTTTCTCCTATATGGATACATGTAGTTGGAACTCTAAATCAAACACGGTTTGTGGTAGCTCTTTGAAACTTGACACAATAAAGTAGTTCCATGTTCTATCTCTACGATTTTTTTCCTATTGATGTACCCCTAAGCAGAGACCACCGCAAATCACTTTCATGGAAAGGGGTTGACAAGCTTCCAAAAAAAACAAGAGTTTCCTGAAATCTCAGCACACATTTTTTGACCCAATCTTGATGACACTTTCAGGTAATGATCAGTACCCCAATCCCACTTGGCTCACCAAATTTCATTCTTCTATGTTAAACCGTTCGTTGGGAGTAAAAGTTTTAATTTTTAGGTTTCACTCTGTTTTCTCCTATATGTATACATGTAGTTGGGACTCTAAATCAAAGACGGTTTGTGCTAGCTCTTTGAAACTTGACACAATAAAGTAGTTCCATGTTCTATCTCTATGGTTTGTTTCCTATTGATGTAGCCCTAAGCAGAGACCAGCGCAAATCACTTTCATGGAAAGGGGTTGCCAAGCTTCCAAAAAACTACGAGTTTCCTGAAATCTCAGCACACTGTTTTTCACCCAATTTTGATGACACTTTCAGGTCATGATCTGTACCCCAATCCCACTTGGCTCCCCAAATTTCGTTCATCTATGTTAAACCGTTCGTTGGCAGTAACAATTTTAATTTTTAGGTTTCACTCTGTTTTCTCCTATATGGATACATGTATTTGGAACTCTAAATCAAACACGGATTGTGCTACCTCTTTGAAACTTGACAGAATAAAGTAGTTCCATGTTCTATCTCTAGGGTTTGTTTCCTATTGATGTAGCCCTAAGCAGAGACTGGCGCAAATCACTTTCATGGAAAGGGGTTGCCAAGCTTCCAAAAAACTACGAGTTTCCTGGAATCTCAGCACACATTTTTTCACCCAATCTGGATGACACTTTCAGGAAATGATCAGTGCCCCAATCCCACTTGGCTCACCTAATTTCATTCTTCCAGGTTAAACCATTCGTTTGCAGTAACAGTTTTAATTTTTAGGTTACACTCTGTTTTCTCCTGTACGGATACATGTAGTTGGAACTCTAAATCAAACACGGTTGGTGCTAGCTCTTAAAAACTTGACACAATAAAGTAGTTCCAAGTTCTATCTCTATGATTTCTTTCCTATTGAGGTAGCCCTAAGCAGAGACGGGCGCAAATGACTTTCATGGAAAGGGGTTGCCTACCTTCCAAAAAACTACGAGTTTCCTGAAATGTCAGCACACATTTTTTCACCCAATCTTGATGACACTTTCAGGTAATGATCAGTACCCCAATCCCACTTGGCTCACCAAATTTCGTTCTTCTAGGTTAAACGGTTCATTGGCAGTAACAGTTTTAATTTTTAGGTTTCACTCTGTTTTCTCCTATATGGATACCTGTAGTTGGAACACTAAATGAAACACGGTTTGTGCTAGTTCTTGAAAACTTGACACAATAAAGTGTTCCAAGTTCTATCTCTATGGTTTGTTTCCTATTGAGGTAGCCCTAAGCAGAGACCGGCGCAAATGACTTTCATGGAAAGGGGTTGCCTACCTTCCAAAAAACTACGAGTTTCCTGAAATGTCAGCACACATTTTTTCACCCAATCTTGATGACACTTTCATGTAATGATCAGTACCCCAATCAAACTTGGCTCACCAAATTTTGTTCTAGGTTATACCGTTCGTTGGCCGTAACAGTTTTAATTTTTAGGTTTCAGGGTGATTTCTCCTATATGGATACATGTAGTTGGAACTCTAAATCAAACACGGTTTGTGCTAGCTCTTGAAAACTTGACACAATAAAGTAGTTCCAAGTTGTATCACTATGGTTTGTTTCCTATTGATGTAGCCCTAAGCAGAGACCGGCGCAAATCACTTTCATGGAAAGGGGTTGCCAAGCTTCCAAAAACCTACGAGTTTTCTGAAATCTCAGCACAGTTTTTTTCACCCAATCTTGATGAATCCTTCAGGTAATGATCAGTACCCCAATCCCACTTGGCTCACCAAATTTCGTTCTTCTAGGTTAAACGGTTCGTTGGCAGTAACAGTTTTAATTTTTAGGTTTCACTCTGTTTTCTCCTATATGGATACATGTAGTTGGAACTCTAAATGAAACACGGTTTGTGCTAGCTCTTGAAAACTGGACACAATAAAGTAATTCCAAGTTCTATCTCTATGGTTCGTTTCCTATTGATGTAGCCCTAATCAGAGACTGGCGCAAATCACTTTCATGGAAAGGGGTTGCCAAGCTTCCAAAAAACTACAAGTTTCCTGAAATCTCAGCACACTGTTTTTCACCCAATCTTGATGACACTTTCAGGTAATGATCAGTACCCCAATCCCACTTGGCTCCCCAAATTTTGTTCATCTAGGTTAAACCGTTCGTTGGCAGTAACAATTTTAATTTTTAGGTTTCACTCTGTTTTCTCCTATATGGATACATGTATTTGGAACTCTAAATCAAACACTGATTGTGCTACCTCTTTGAAACTTGACAGAATAAAGTAGTTCCAAGTTCTATCTCTATGGTTTGTTTCCTATTGATGTAGCCCTAAGCAGAGACTGGCGCATATCACTTTCATGGAAAGGGGTTGCCAAGCTTCAAAAAAACTACCAGTTTCATGAAATCTCAGCACACATTTTTTCACCCAATCTTGATGACTCCTTCAGGTAATGATCAGTACCCCAATCCCACTTGGCTCACCAAATTTCGTACTTCTAGGTTAAACCGTTCGTTGGTAGTAACAGTTTTAATTTTTAGGTTTCACTCTGTTTTCTCCTATATGGATACATGTAGTTGGAACTCTAAATCAAACACGGTTTTTGCTAGCTCTTGAAAACTTGACACAATAAAGTAGTTCCAAGTTCTATCTCTATGGTTTGTTTCCTATTGTGGTAGCCCTAAGCAGAGACCGTTGCAAATGACTTTCATGGAATGGGGTTGCCTACCTTCCAAAAAACTACGAGTTTCCTGAAATCTCAGCACACATTTTTTCACCCAAACTTTATGACACTTTCAGGTAATGATCAGTAACCCAATCAAACTTGGCTCACCAAATTTCATTGTTCTAGGTTAAACCGTTCGTTGGCAGTGACAGTTTTAATTTTTAGGTTTCACTCTGTTTTCTCCTATATGGATACATGTAGTTGGAACTCTAAATGAAACACGGTTTGTGCTAGCTCTTGAAAACTTGACACAATAAAGTAGTTCCAAGTTCTATCTCTATGGTTTGTTTCCTATTGATGTAGCCCTAAGCAGAGACTGGCTCAAATCACTTTCATGGAAAGGGTTTGCCAAGCTTCCAAAAAACTACGAGTTTCCTGAAATCACAGCACACATTTTTTCACCTAATCTTGATGACTCTTTCAGGTAATGATCAGTACCCCAATCCCACTTGGCTCACCAAATTTCATTGTTCTAGGTTAAACCGTTCGTTGGCAGTAACAATTTTAATTTTTAGGTTTCACTCTGTTTTCTCCTACATGGATACATGTAGTTGGAACTCTAAATCAAACACGGTTTGTGCTAGCTCTTGAAAACTGGACACAATAAAGTAGTTCCAAGTTCTATCTCCATGGTTTGTTTCCTATTGATGTAGCCCTAAGCAGAGACTGGCGCAAAACACTTTCATGGAAATGGGTTGCCAAACTTCCAAAAAACGACGAGTTTCCTGAAATCTCAGCACACATTTTTTCACCCAATCTTGATGACACTTTCAGGTAATGATCAGTACCCCAATCCCACTTGGCTCCCCAAATTTCGTTCATCTAGTTTAAACCGTTCGTTGGCAGTAACAATTTTAATTTTTAGTTTTCACTCTGTTTTCTCCTATATGGATACATGTATTTGGAACTCTAAATCAAACACGGATTGTGATACCACTTTGAAACTTGACACAATAAAGTAGTTCCCAGTTCTATCTCTATGGTTTGTTTCCTATTGATGTAGCGCTAAGCAGAGACTGGCTCATATCACTTTCATGGAAAGGGGTTGCCAAGCTTCCAAAAAACTACGAGTTTCCTGAAATCTCAGCACACATTTTTTCACCCAATCTGGATGACACTTTCAGGAAATGATCAGTACCCCAATCCCACTTGGCTCACCTAATTTCGTTCTTCCAGGTTAAACCATTCGTTGGCAGTAACAGTTTTAAATTTTAGGTTACACTCTGTTTTCTCCTATATGGATACATGTAGTTGGAATTCTAAATCAAACACAGTTGGTGCTAGCTCTTAAAAACTTGACACAATATAGTAGTTCCTAGTTCTATCTCTATGGTTTGTTTCCTATTGAGGTAGCCCTAAGCAGAGACCGGCGCAAATGACTTTCATGGAAAGGGGTTGCCTACCTTCCAAAAAACTACGAGTTTCCTGAAATGTCAGCACACATTTTTTCACCCAATCTTGATGACACTTTCAGGTAATGATCAGTACACCAATCAAACTTGGCTCACCAAATTTCGTTCTAGGTTATACCGTTCGTTGGCAGTAACAGTTTTAATTTTTAGGTCTCAGTCTGTTTTCTCCTATATGGATACATGTAGTTGGAACTCTAAATCAAACACGGTTTGTGCTAGCTCTTGAAAACTTGACACAATAAAGTAGTTCAAAGTTGTATCACTATGGTTTGTTTCCTATTGATGTAGCCCTAAGCAGAGAGCGGCGCAAATGACTTTCATGGAAAGGGGTTGCCAAGCTTACAAAAACCTACGAGTTTTCTGAAATTACAGCACAATTTTTTTCACCCAATCTTGATGACTCCTTCAGGTAATGATCAGTACCCCAATCCCACTTGAATCACCAAATTTCGTTCTTCTAGGTTAAACCGTTCGTTGGCAGTAAAAGTTTTAATTTTTAGGTTTCACTCTGTTTTCTCCTATATGGATACATGTAGTTGGAACTCTAAATCAAACACGGTTTGTGCTAGCTCTGGAAAACTTGACACAATAATGTAGTTCCAAGTTCTATCTCTATGGTTTGTTTCATATTGATGTAGCCCTAAGCAGAGACTGGCGCAAATACTTTCATGGAAAGGGGTTGACAAGCTTCCAAAAAACTACGAGTTTCCTGAAATCTCAGAACACATTTTTTCAGCCAATCTGGATGACACTTTCAGGTAATGATCAGTACCCCAATCAAACTTAGCTCACCAAATTTCGTTCTTCTAGGTTAAACCGTTCGTTGGCGGTAACAGTTTTAATTTTTAGGTTTCACTCTGTTTTCTCCTATATGGATACATGTATTTGGAACTCTAAATCAATCATGATTTGTGCTAGCTCTTTGAAACTTGACACAATAAAGTAGTTCCAAGTCCTATATCTATGGTTTGTTTCCTATTGATGTAGCCCTAAGCAGAGACTGGCGCAAATCACTTTCATGGAAAGTGGTGGCCAAGCTTCCAATAAACTACAAGTTTCCCGAAATCTCAGCACACATTTTTTCACCCAATCTTGATGACTCTTTCAGGAAATGATCAGTACCCCAATCCCACTTTGCTCACCAAATTTCATTGTTCTAGGTTAAACCGTTCATTGGCAGTAACAGTTTTAATTTTTAGGTTTCACTCTGTTTTCTCCTATGTGGATACGTGTATTTGGAACTCTAAATCAAACACGGTTTGTGCCAGCTCTTTAAAACTTAACACAATAAAGTAGTTCCAAGTTCTATCTGTATGGTTTTTTTCCTATTGATGTAGCCCTAAGCAGAGACTGGCGCAAATCACTATCATGGAAAGGGGTTGCCAAGCTCCCAAAAAACTACGAGATTCATGAAATCTCAGCACACATTTTTTCACCCAATCTGGATGACACTTTCAGGTAATGATCAGTAGCCCAATCCCACTTGGCTCAGCAAATTTTGTTCTTCTAGGTTAAACCGTTCATTGGCAGTATCAGTTTTAATTTTTAGGTTTCACTCTGTTTTCTCCTATATGGATACATGTAGTTGGAACTCTAAATCAAACACGGTTTTTGCTAGCTCTTGAAAACTTGACACAATAAAGTAGTTCCAAGTTCTTTCTCTATGGTTTGTTTCCTATTGATGTAGCCCTAAGCAGAGACCGGCACAAATCACTTTCATGGAAAGGGGTTGCCAAGCTTCCAATAAACTATGAGTTTCCTGAAATCTCAGCACACATTTTTTCACCCAATCTTGATGACTCTTTCAGGAAATGATCAGTACCCCAATCCCACTTGGCTCACCAAATTTCGTTGTTCTAGGTTAAACCGTTCGTTGGCAGTAACAGTTTTAATTTTTAGGTTTCTCTCTGTTTTCTCCTATGTGGATACATGTATTTGGAACTCTAAATCATACACGGTTTGTGCTAGCTATTTAAAACTTGATACAATAAAGTAGTTCCAAGTTCTATCTCTATGGTATGTTTCCTATTGTTGTAGCCTTAAGCAGAGACTGGCGCAAATCACTTTCATGGAAAGGGGTTGCCAAGCTTCCAAAAAACTACGAGTTCCCTGAAATCTCAGCACACATTTTTTCACCCAATCTTGATGACACTTTCAGGTAATGATCAGTACCCCAATCCCACTTGGCTCACCAAATTTCGTTCTTCTATCTTAAACCGTTCGTTGGCAGTAAGATTTTAATTTTTAGGTTACACTCTGTTTTCTCCTATATGGATACATGTAGTTGGAACTCTAAATCAAACACAGTTTGTGCTAGCTCTTTGAAAATTGACACAATAAAGTAGTTCCAAGTTCTATCTCTACAGTTTGTTTCCTATGGATGTAGACCTAAGCAGAGACCGGCGTAAATCACTTTCATAGAAAGGGGTTGACAATCTTCCAAAAAACCACGAGTTTCCTGAAATCTCAGCACATAGTTTTTCACCCAATCTTGATGACACTTTCAGATAATGATCAGTACCCCAATCCCACTTGGCTCACCAAATTTCATTCTTCTAGGTTAAACAGTTCGTTGGAAGAAACAGTTTTAATTTTTAGGTTTCACTCTGTTTTCTCCTATATGGATACCTGTAGTTGGAACTCTAAATCAAACACGGTTTGTGCTAGCTCTTTGAAACTTGACACAATAAAGTAGTTCCAACTTCTATCTCTATGGTTTGTTTCCTATTGATGTAGCCCTAAGCAGAGACTGCTGCAAATCACTTTCATGGAAAGGGGTTTCCAAGCTTCCTTAAAACTACGAGTTACCTGAAATCTCAGCACACACTTTTTCACCCAATCTTGATGACACTTTCAGGTAATGATCAGTACCCCAATCCCACTTGTCCCACCAAATTTCATTCTTCTAGGTAAACCGTTCATTGGCAGTAAGAGTTCTAATTTTTAGGTTACACTCTGTTTTCTCCTATATGGATACATGTAGTTGGAACTCTAAATCAAACATGGTTTGTGCTAGCTCTTGAAAACTTGACACAATAAAGCAGTACCCTGTTCTATCTCTATGGTTTGTTTCCTATTGATGCAGCACTAAGCTGAGACTGGTGCAAATCACTTTCATGGAAAGGGGTTGCCAAGCTTCCAAAAAATAGAGTTTCCTGAAATCTCAGCACACATTTTTTCACCCAATCTTGATGACACTTTCAGGTAATGATCAGTACCCCAATCCCACTAGGCTCACCAATTTTCGTTCTTCTAGGTTAAACCGTTCGTTGGCAGTAACAGTTTTAATTTTAGGTTTCACTCTGTTTTCTCCTATGTGGATACGTGTATTTGGAACTCTAAATAAAACATGGTTTGTGCTAGCTCTTTAAAACTTAACACAATAAAGGAGTTCCAAGTTCTATCTCTATGGTTTGTTTCCTATTGATGTAGCCCTAAGCAGAGACCGGCGCAAATCACTTTCATGGAAAAGGGTTGACAAGCTTCCAAAAAACCACGAGTTTCCTGAAATCTCAGGACACATTTTTTCACCCAATCTTGATGACACTTTCAGATAATGATCAGTACCCCAATCCCACTTGGACCACCAAATTTCGTTCTTCTAGGTTAAACCGTTCGTTGGCAGAAACAGTTTTAATTTTTAGGTTTCACTCTGTTTTCTCCTATATGGATACATGAATTTGGAACTCTAAATTAAACACGGTTTGTGCTAGCTCTTTGAATCTTGACACAATAATGTAGTTCGATGTTCTATCTCTATGGTTTGTTTCCTATTGATGTAGCCCTAAGCAGAGACTGGCGCAAATTACTTTCATGGAAAGGGGTTGCCAAGCTTCCAAAAACTACGAGTTTCCTGAAATCTAAGCACACATTTTTTTCACCCAATCTTGATTACACTTTCAGATAATGATCCGTAAGCCAATCCCACTTGGCTCACCAAATTTCGTTCTTGTAGGTTAAACCGTTCGTTGGCAGTAAAGTTTAAATTTTTAGGTTTCACTCTGTTTTATCCTATATGGATACATGTAGTTGGAACTCTAAATTAAAGACGGTTTGTGCTAGCTCTTTGAAAATTGACACAATAAATAGTTCCAAGTTCTATCTCTACGGTTTTTTTCCTATTGATGAGGCCTAAGCAGAGACCGCTGCAAATCACTTTCATGGAAAGGGGTTGACAAGCTTCCAAAAAACCAAGAGTTTCCTGAAATCTCAGCACACATTTTTTCACCCAATCTTGATAACACTTTCAGATAATGATCAGTACCCCAATCCCACTTGGCTCACCAAATTTCATTCTTCTAGGTTAAACCATTCATTGGCAGTAACAGTTTTAATTTTTAGGTTTCACTCTGTTGTCTCCTATATGTATACATGTAGTTGGGACTCTAAATCAAAGACGGTTTGTGCTAGCTCTTTGAAACTTGACACAATAAAGTAGTTCCAAGTTCTATCTCTATGGTTTGTTTCCTATTGATGTAGCCCTAAGCAGAGACCGAAGCAAATCACTTTCATGGAAACGGGTTGCCAAGGTTCCAAAAAACTACGAGTTTCCTGAAATCTCAGCACACATTTTTTCACCCAATTATGATGACACTTTCAGGTAATGATCAGTACCCCAATCCCACTTGGCTCACCAAATTTCGTTCTTCTAAGTTAAACAGTTCGTTGGCAGTAACAGTTTTAATTTTTAGGTTTCACTCTGTTTTCTCCTATATGGATACATGTAGTTGGAACTCTAAATCAAAGACGGTTTGTGCTAGCTCTTTGAAACTTGACACAATAAAGTAGTTCCAAGTTCTATCTATCTGGTTTGTTTCCTATTCATGTAGCCCTAATGAGAGACCAGAGTAAATCACTTTAATGGAAAGGGGTTGCCAAGCTTCCAAAAAACTACGAGTTTCCTGAAATCCCAGCACATATTTTTACACCCAATCTTGATGAGACTATCAAGTAATGATCAGTACTCCAATCCCACTTGGCTCACCAAATTTCATTCTTCTAGGTTAAACCATTCGTTGGCAGTAACAGTTTAAATATTTAGGTTTCAATCAGTTTTCTCCTAAATGGATACATATAGTTGGAACTCTAAATCAAAGACGGTTTGTGCTAGCTCTTTGAAAATTGACACAATAAAGTAGTTCCAAGTTCCATCTCTATGGTTTGTTTCCTATTGATGTAGCCCTAAGCAGAGACTGGCGCAAATCACTTTCATGGAAACGGGTTGCCAAGCTTCCAAAAAACTACGAGTTTCCTGAAATCTCAGCACACATTTTTTCACCCAAACTTGATGACACTTTCAGGTAATGATCAGTACCCCAATCTCACTTGGCTCACCAAATTTCGTTCTTCTATGTTAAACCGTTCTTTGGCTGTAACAGTTTTAATTTTTAGGTTTCTCTCTGTTTTCTCCTATATGGATACATGTAGTTGGAACTCTAAATCAAAGAAGGTTTCTGCTAGCTCTTTGAAATGATACAATAGAGTAGTTCCAAGTTCTATCTCTATGGTTTGTTTCCTATTGATGTAGTCCTAAGCAGAGACCGGCGCAATTCACTTTCATGGAAAGGGGTTGACAAGCTTCCAAAAAACCACGAGTTTCCTGAAATCTCAGCACACATTTTTTGACCCAATCTTGATGACACTTTCAGATAATGATCAGTACCCCATTCCCACTTGGCTCACCAAATTTCGTTCTTGTAGGTTAAACCGTTCGTTGGCAGTAACAGTTTTAATTTTTAGGTTTCACTCTGCTTTCTCCTATATGGATACATGTAGATGGAACTCTAAATCAAACACGGTTTGTGCTAGCTCTTTGAAACTTGACACAATAAAGTAGTTTCAAGATCCATCTCTATGGTTTGCTTCTTATTGAATAGCCCTAAGCAGAGACCACCGCAAATCACTTTCATGGAAAGGGGTTGACAAGCTTCCAAAAAACCAAGAGTTTCCTGAAATCTCAGCACACATTTTTTCACCCAATCTTGATGACACTTTCAGATAATGATCTGTACCCCAATCCCACTTGGCTCACCAAATTTCATTCTTCTAGGTTAAACCATTCGTTGGCAGTAACAGTTTTAATTTTTAGGTTTCACTCTGTTTTCTCCTATATGTATACATGTAGTTGGGACTCTAAATCAAAGACGGTTTGTGCTAGCTCTTTGAAACTTGAAATAATAAATTAGTTCCAAGTTCTATCTCTATGGTTTGTTTCCTATTGATGTAGCCCTAAGCAGAGACTGAAGCAAATCACTTTCATGGAAACGGGTTGCCAAGGTTCCAAAAAACTACGAGTTTCCTGAAATCTCAGCACACATTTTTTTCACCCAAACTTGATGACACTTTCAGGTAATGATCAGGACCCCAATCCCACTTGGCTCACCAAATTTCGTTCTTCTAGGTTAAACAGTTCGTTGGCAGTAACAGTTTTAATTTTTAGGTTTCACTCTGTTTTCTCCTATGTGGATACATTTAGTTGGAACTCTAAATCAAACACGGTTTGTGCTAGCTCTTTGAAACTTGACACAATAAGTAGTTCCAACTTATATCTCTATGGTTTGTTTGCTATTTATGTAGCCCTAAGCATAGACCGGCACAAATCACTTCCATGGAAACGGGTTGCCAAGCTTCCAAAAAACTACGAGTTTCCTGAAATCTCAGCACACATTTTTTCACCCAAACTTGATGACACTTTCAGGTAATGATCAGTACCCCAATCCCACTTGGCTCACCAAATTTCGTTCTTCTAGGTTAAACGGTTCGTTGGCTGTAACAGTTTTAATTTTTAGGTTTCACTCTGTTTTCTCCTATATGGATACATATAGTTGGAACTCTAAATCAAACACGGTTTGTGCTAGCTCTTTGAAACTTCATACAATAAAGTACTTCCAAGTTCTATCTCTATGTTTGTTTCCTATTCATGTAGCCCTAATGAGAGACCGGCGTATATCACTTTAATGGAAAGGGATTGCCAAGCTTCCAAAAAACTACGAGTTTCCTGAAATCCAAGCACACATTTTTACACCCAATCTTGACGAGACTTTCAGGTAATGATCAGTACCGCAATCCCACTTGGCTCACCAAATTTCGTTCTTCTAGGTTAAACCGTTCATTGGCAGTAACAGTTTAAATATTTAGGTTTCACTCAGTTTTCTCCTATATGGATACATGTAGTTGGAACTCTAAATCAAAGAAGCTTCTTGGTAGCTCTTTGAACTTGACACAATAAAGTAGTTCCAAGTTCTATCTCTACGGTTTGTTTCCTATTGATGTAGCCCTAAGCAGAGATCGGCGCAAATACTTTCATGGAAAGGGGTTGACAAGCTTCCAAACAACCACGAGTTTCCTGAAATCTCAGCACACATTTTCTCACCCAATCTTGATGACACTTTCAGATAATGATTAGTACCCCAATCCCACTTGGCTCACCAAATTTCGTTCTTCTAGGTTAACCGTTCATTGGCAGTAACAGTTTTAATTTTTAGGTTTCACTCTGTTTTCTCCTATATGTATACTTGTAGTTGGAACTCTAAATCAAAGACAGTTTGTGCTAGCTCTTTGAAACTTGACACAATAAAGTAGTTCCAAGTTCTATCTCCATAGTTTGTTTCCTATTGATGTAGCCCTAAGCAGAGACTGGCGCAAAGCACTTTCATGGAAACGGGTTGCCAAGCTTCCAAAAAACTACGAGTTTCCTGAAATCTCAGCACACATTTTTTCACCCAATCTTGATGACACTTTCAGATAATGATCAAAACCCCAATCCCACTTGGCTGACCAAATTTCGTTCTTCTAGGTTAAACAGTTCGTTGGCAGAAACAGTTTTAATTTTTAGGTTTCACTCTGTTTTCTCCTATATGGATACATGTAGTTGGAACTCTAAATTAAACAGGGTTTGTGCTGGCTCTTTGAATCTTGACACAGTAAAGTAGTTCCAAGTTCTATCTCTATGGTTTGTTTCCTATTGATGTAGCCCTAAGCAGAGACTGGCGCAAATCACTTTCATGGAAACGGGTTGCCAAGCTTCCAAAAAACTACGAGTTTCCTGAAATCTAAGCACACATTTTTTCACCCAATCTTGATTACACTTTCAGATAATGATCAGTAAGCTGATTCCACTTGGTTCACCAAATTTCGTTCTTCTAGGTTAAACCGTTCGTTAGCAGTAAAGTTTTAATTTTTAGGTTTCACTCTTTTCTCCTATATGTATACACGTAGTTGGGACTCTAAATCAAAGACCGTTTGTGCTAGCTCTTTGAAACATGACACAATAAAGTAGTTCCAAGTTCTATGTCTATGGTTTGTTTGCTATTGATGTAGCCCTAAGCAGAGACTGGCGCAAATCACTTTCATGGAAACGGGTTGCCAAGCTTCCAAAAAACTACGAGTTTCCTGAAATCTCAGCACACATTTTTTCACCCAAACTTGATGACACTTTCAGGTAATGATCAGTACACCAATCCCTCTTGGCTCACCAAATTTCGTTCTTCTAGGTTAAACCGTTCGTTGGCTGTAACAGTTTTAATTTTTAGGATTCACTCTGTTTTCTCCTATATGTATACATGTAGTTGGAACTCTAAATCAAAGACAGTTTGTGCTAGCTCTTTGAAAATTGACACAATAATGTAGTTCCAAGTTCTATCTCTACGGTTTGTTTCCTATTGATGTAGCCCTAAGCAAAGACCAGCGCAAATCACTTTCATGGAAAGGGGTTGATAAGCTTCCAAAAAACCACGAGTTTCCTGTAATCTCAGCACACATTTTTTTACCCAATCTTGATGACACTTTCAGATAATGATCAGTACCCCAATCCCATGTGCCTCAGCAAATTTCGTTCTTCTAGGTTAAACCGTTCGTTGGCAGTAAAAGTTTTAATTTTTAGGTTTCTCTCTGTTTTCTCCTATATGGATACATGTAGTTGGAACTCTAAATCAAACACGGTTTGTGCTAGCTCTTTGAAACTTGACACAATAAAGTAGTTCCAAGTTCTATCTCTATGGTTTGTTTCCTATTGATGTAGCCCTAAGCAGAGACCGGCGCAAATCACTTCCATGGAGAGGGGTTGCCAAGGTTCCAAAAAACTACGAGTTTCCTGAAATCTCAGCACACATTTTTTAACCCAATCTTGATGACACATTCATGTAATGATCAGTACCCCAATCCCACTTGGCTCACCAAATTTCGTTCTTCTAGGTTAAACCGTTCGTTGACTGTAACAGTTTTAATTTTTAGGTTTCACTCTGTTTTCTCCTATATGGATACATGTATTTGGAACTCTAAATCAAACACGGTTTGTGCTAGCTCTTTGAAACTTGACACAATAAAGTAGTTCCAAGTTCTATCTCTCTGATTTGTTTCCTATTGATGTAGCCCTAAGCAGAGACTGGCGCAAATCACTTTCATGGAAATAGGTTGCCAAGCTTCCAAAAAACTGCGATTTTCCTGAAATCTCAGCACACATTTTTTCACCCAATCTTGATGACACTTTCAGGTAATGATCAGTACCCCAATCCCACTTGTCTCACCAAATTTCGTTCTTCTAGGTTAAACCGTTCATTGGCAGTAACAGTTTTAATTTTTAGGTTTCTCTCTGTTTTCTCCTATATGGATACATGTATTTGGAACTCTAAATCAAACACGGTTTGTGCTAGCTCTTTGAAATGACACAATAGAGTAGTTGCAAGTTCTATCTCTATGGTTTGTTTCCTATTGATGTAGCCCTAAGCAGAGACTGGCGCAAATCACTTTCATGGAAAGGGGTTGCCAAGCTTCCAAAAAACTACGAGTTTCCTGAAATCTCAGCACAAATTTTTTCACCCAATCTTGATAACACTTTCAGGTAATGATCAGTACCCCAAAGCCACTTGGCTCACCAAATTTCGTTCTTCTAGGTTTAAATGTCCGTTGGCAGTAACAGTTTTAATTTTAGGTTTCACTCTGTTTTCTCCTATATGGATACATGTAGTTGGAACTCTAAATCAAACACGGTTTGTGGTAGCTCTTTGAAACTTGACACAATAAAGTAGTTCCAAGTTCTATCTCTATGGTTTGTTTCCTATTGATGTAGCCCTAAGCAGCGACTGGCGCAAATCACTTTCATGGAAACGGGTTGCCAAGCTTCCAAAAAACTACGAGTTTCCTGAAATCTCAGAACACATTTTTTCACCCAATCTTGATGACACTTTCAGGTAATGATGAGTACCCCAATCCCACTTGGCTCACCAAATTTCGTTCTCCTAGGTTAAACCGTTCATTGGCAGTAACAGTTTTAATTTTTAGGTTTCTCTCTGTTTTCTCCTATATGGATACATGTAGTTGGAACTCTAAATCAAACACGGTTTGTGCTAGCTCTTTGAAATGACACAATAGAGTCGTTCCAAGTTCTATCTCTATGGTTCGTTTCCTATTGATGTAGCCCTAAGCAGAGACTGGCGCAAATCACTTTCATGGAAAGGGGTTGCCAAGCTTCCAAAAAACTACGAGTTTCCTGAAATCTCAGCACACATTTTTTCACCCAATCTTGATAACACTTTCAGATAATGATCAGTACCCCAAAGCCACTTGGCTCACCAAATTTCGTTCTTCTAGGTTAAACCGTCTGTTGGCAGTAACAGTTTTAATTTAAGGTTTCACTCTGTTTTCTCCTCTATGGATACATGTAGTTGGAACTCTAAATCAAACACGGTTTGTGGTAGCTCTTTGAAACTTGACACAATAAAGTAGTTCCATGTTCTATCTCTACGATTTTTTTCCTATTGATGTACCCCTAAGCAGAGACCACCGCAAATCACTTTCATGGAAAGGGGTTGACAAGCTTCCAAAAAAACCAAGAGTTTCCTGAAATCTCAGCACACATTTTTTGACCCAATCTTGATGACACTTTCAGGTAATGATCAGTACCCCAATCCCACTTGGCTCACCAAATTTCGTTCTTGTAGGTTAAACCGTTCGTTGGCTGTAACAGTTTTAATTTTTAGGATTCAGTCTGTTTTCTCCTATATGTATACATGTAGTTGGAACTCTAAATCAAAGACGGTTTGTGCTAGCTCTTTGAAAATTGACACAATAATGTAGTTCCAAGTTCTATCTCTATGGTTTGTTTCCTATTGACGTAGCCCTAAGCAGAGACCGAAGCAAATCACTTTCATGGAAACGGGTTGCCAAAATCTCAGCACACATTTTTTCACCCAATCTTGATGACACTTTCAGGTAATGATCAGTACCCCAATCCCACTTGGCTCACCAAATTTCGTTCTTCTAGGTGAAACCGTTCGTTGGCAGTAACAGTTTTAATTTTTAGGTTTCACTCTGTTTTCTCCTATATGGATACATGTAGTTGGAACTCTAAATCAAACAAGGTTTGTGCTAGCTCTTTGAAACGGCACAATAGAGTAGTTCCAAGTTCTATCTCTATGGTTTGTTTCCTATTTATGTAGCCCTAAGCAGAGACCGGTACAAATCACTTTCATGGAAAGGGGTTGCCAAGCTTCCAAAAAACTACGAGTTTCCTGAAATCTCAGCACACATTTTTTCACCGAATCTTGATGACACTTTCAGATAATGATCAGTACCCCAATCCCACTTGGCTCACCAGATTTTGTACTTCCAGGTTAAATGGTTCGTTGGCAGTAACAGTTTTAATTTTTAGGTTTCACTCTGTTTTCGCCTATATGGATACATGTAGTTGGAACTCTAAATCAAACACGGTTTGTGCTAGCTCATTGAAACTTGACAAAATAAAGTAGTTCCAAGTACTATCTCTATGGTTTGTTTTCTATTGATGTAGCCCAAAGCAGAGACCGGCGCAAATCACTTTCATGGAAAGGGGTTGCCAAGCTTCCAAAAAACTACGAGTTTCCTGAAATCTCTGCACACATTTTTTCACCCAATGTTGATGACACATTCAGGTAATGATCAGTACCCCAATCCCACTTGGCTCAACAAATTTCATTCTTCTAAGTGAAACCATTGGTTGGCAGTAACAGTTTTAATTTTAGGTTTCACTCTGTTTTCTCCTATATGGATACATATAGTTGGAACTCTAAATCAAACACGGTTTGTGCTAGCTCTTGGAAACTTGACACAATAAAGTAGTTCCAAGTTCTATCTCTATGGTTTGTTTTCTATTGATGTAGCCCTAAGCAGCGACTGGCGCAAATCACTTTCATGGAAAGGGGTTGCCAAGCTTCCAAAAACTACGAGTTTCCTGAAAACTCAGCGCACATTTTTTCACCCAATCTTGATGACACTTTTAGGTAATGATCAGTACACCATTCCCACTTCGCTCACCAAATTTCGTTCTTCTAGGTTAAACCGTTCGTTGGCAGTAACAGTTTTAATTATTAGGTTTCACTCTGTTTTCTCCTCTATTGATACATGTAGATGGAACTCTAAATCAAACACGGTTTGTGCTAGCTCTTTGAAACTTGACACAATAAAGTAGTTCCAAGTTCTATCTCTATGGTTTGTTTCCTATTGACGTAGCCCTAAGCAGAGACCGAAGCAAATCACTTTCATGGAAACGGGTTGCCAAAATCTCAGCACACATTTTTTCACCCAATCTTGATGACACTTTCAGGTAATGATCAGTACCCCAATCCCACTTGGCTCACGAAATTTCGTTCTTCTAGGTTAAACCGTTCCTTGGCAGTAACAGTTTTAATTATTAGGTTTCACTCTGTTTTCTCCTATATGGATACAGGTAGTTGGAACTCTAAGTCAAACACGGTTTGTGCTAGCTCTTTGAAACTTGGCACAATAAAGTAGTTCCACGTTCTATCTCTATGGTTTGTTTCCTATTGATGTAGCCATAAGCAGAGGCCGGCACAAATCACTTTCATGGAAAGGGGTTGCCAAGCTTCAAAAAAAAATATGAGTTTCCTGAAATCTCAGCACACATTTTTTCACCCAATCTTGATGACACTTTCAGGTAATGATCAGTACCGCAATCCCACTTGGCTTACCAAATTTCGTTCTTCTAGGTTAAACCGTTCGTTGGCAGAAACAGTTTTAATTTTTAGGTTTCACTCTGTTTTCTCCTATATGGATACATGTATTTGGAACTCTAAATCAAACACGGTTTGTGCTAGCTCTTTGAAACTTGACACAATAAAGTAGTTCCAAGTTCTATCTCTCTGGTTTGTTTCCTATTGATGTAGCCCTAAGCAGAGACTGGCGCAAATCACTTTCATGGAAATAGGTTGCCAAGCTTCCAAAAAACTACGATTTTCCTGAAATCTCAGCACACATTTTTTCACCCAATCTTGATGACACTTTCAGGTAATGATCAGTACCCCAATCCCACTTGTCTCACCAAATTTCGTTCTTCTAGGTTAAACCGTTCATTGGCAGTAACAGTTTTAATTTTTAGGTTTCTCTCTGTTTTCTCCTATATGGATACATGTATTTGGAACTCTAAATCAAACACGGTTTGTGCTAGCTCTTTGAAATGACACAATAGAGTAGTTCCAAGTTCTATCTCTATGGTTTGTTTCCTATTGATGTAGCCCTAAGCAGAGACTGGCGCAAATCACTTTCATGGAAAGGGGTTGCCAAGCTTCCAAAAAACTACGAGTTTCCTGAAATCTCAGCACAAATTTTTTCACCCAATCTTGATAACACTTTCAGGTAATGATCAGTACCCCAAAGCCACTTGGCTCACCAAATTTCGTTCTTCTAGGTTTAAATGTCCGTTGGCAGTAACAGTTTTAATTTTAGGTTTCACTCTGTTTTCTCCTATATGGATACATGTAGTTGGAACTCTAAATCAAACACGGTTTGTGGTAGCTCTTTGAAACTTGACACAATAAAGTAGTTCCAAGTTCTATCTCTATGGTTTTTTTCCTATTGATGTAGCCCTAAGCAGCGACTGGCGCAAATCACTTTCATGGAAAGGGGTTGCCAAGCTTCCAAAAAACTACGAGTTTCCTGAAATCTCAGAACACATTTTTTCACCCAATGTTGATGACACTTTCAGGTAATGATCAGTACCCCAATCCCACTTGGCTCACCAAATTTCGTTCTTCTAGGTTAAACCGTTCGTTGGCAGTAACAGTTTTAATTTTTAGGTTTCACTCTGTTTTCTCCTATATGGATACATGTAGTTGGAACTCTAAATCAAACAAGGTTTGTGCTAGCTCTTTGAAACGGCACAATAGAGTAGTTCCAAGTTCTATCTCTATGGTTTGTTTCCTATTTATGTAGTCCTAAGCAGAGACCGGTACAAATCACTTTCATGGAAAGGGGTTGCCAAGCTTCCAAAAAACTACGAGTTTCCTGAAATCTCAGCACACATTTTTTCACCCAATCTTGATGACACTTTCAGGTAATGATCAGTACCCCAATCCCACTTGGCTCACCAGATTTTGTACTTCCAGGTTAAACGGTTCGTTGGCAGTAACAGTTTTAATTTTTAGGTTTCACTCTGTTTTCTCCTATATGGATACATGTAGTTGGAACTCTAAATCAAACACGGTTTGTGCTAGCTCATTGAAACTTGACAAAATAAAGTAGTTCCATGTTCTATCTCTATGGTTTGTTTCCTATTGATGTAGCCCTAAGCAGAGACTGGCGCAATTCACTTTCATGGAAAGGTTTGCCAAGCTTCCAAAAAACTACGAGTTTCCTGAAATCTCAGCACACATTTTTTCACCCAATCTTGATGACACTTTCAGGTAATGATCAGTACCCCAATCCCACTTGGCTCACCAGATTTTGTACTTCCAGGTTAAACGGTTCGTTGGCAGTAACAGTTTTAATTTCTAGGTTTCACTCTGTTTTCGCCTATATGGATACATGTAGTTGGAACTCTAAATCAAACACGGTTTGTGCTAGCTCATTGAAACTTGACAAAATAAAGTAGTTCCAAGTTCTATCTCTATGGTTTGTTTCCTATTGATGTAGCCCTAAGCAGAGACTGGCGCAATTCACTTTCATGGAAAGGGTTGCCAAGCTTCCAAAAAACTACGAGTTTCCTGAAATCTCAGCACACATTTTTTCACCCAATCTTGATGACACTTTCAGGTAATGATCAGTACCCCAAAGCCACTTGGCTCTCCAAATTTCGTTCTTCTAGGTTAAACCGTCCGTTGGCAGTAAGAGTTTTAATTTTAGGTTTCACTCTGTTTTCTCCTATATGGATACATGTAGTTGGAACTCTAAATCAAACACGGTTTGTGCTAGCTCTTTGAAACTTGACACAATAAAGTAGTTCCAAGTTCTATGTCTATGGTTTGTTTCCTATTGATGTAGCCATAAGCAGCGACTGGCGCAAATCACTTTCATGGAAAGGGGTTGCCAAGCTTCCAAAAAACTACGAGTTTCCTGAAATCTCTGCACACATTTTTTCACCCAAAGTTGATGACACATTCAGGTAATGATCAGTACCCCAATCCCACTTGGCTCACCAAATTTCATTCTTCTAAGTGAAACCATTCGTTGGCAGTAACAGTTTTAATTTTAGGTTTCATTCTGTTTTCTCCTATATGGATACATATAGTTGGAACTCTAAATCAAACACGGTTTGTGCTAGCTCTTGGAAACTTGACACAATAAAGTAGTTCCAAGTTCTATCTCTATGGTTTGTTTTCTATTGATGTAGCCCTAAGCAGCGACTGGCGCAAATCACTTTCATGGAAAGGGGTTGCCAAGCTTCCAAAAAACTATGAGTTTCCTGAAATCTCAGCGCACATTTTTTCACCCAATCTTGATGACATTCAGGTAATGATCAGTACACCATTCCCACTTCGCTCACCATATTTCGTTCTTCTAGGTTAAACCGTTCGTTGGCAGTAACAGTTTTAATTATTAGGTTTCACTCTGTTTTCTCCTCTATGGATACATGTAGTTGGAACTCTAAATCAAACACGGTTTGTGGTAGCTCTTTGAAACTTGACACAATAAAGTAGTTCCATGTTCTATCTCTACGATTTTTTTCCTATTGATGTACCCCTAAGCAGAGACCACCGCAAATCACTTTCATGGAAAGGGGTTGACAAGCTTCCAAAAAAACCAAGAGTTTCCTGAAATCTCAGCACACATTTTTTGACCCAATCTTGATGACACTTTCAGGTAATGATCAGTACCCCAATCCCACTTGGCTCACCAAATTTCGTTCTTGTAGGTTAAACCGTTCGTTGGCTGTAACAGTTTTAATTTTTAGGATTCAGTCTGTTTTCTCCTATGTGTATACATGTAGTTGGAACTCTAAATCAAAGACGGTTTGTGCTAGCTCTTTGAAAATTGACACAATAATGTAGTTCCAAGTTCTATCTCTATGGTTTGTTTCCTATTGACGTAGCCCTAAGCAGAGACCGAAGCAAATCACTTTCATGGAAACGGGTTGCCAAAATCTCAGCACACATTTTTTCACCCAATCTTGATGACACTTTCAGGTAATGATCAGTACCCCAATCCCACTTGGCTCACCAAATTTCGTTCTTCTAGGTGAAACCGTTCGTTGGCAGTAACAGTTTTAATTTTTAGGTTTCACTCTGTTTTCTCCTATATGGATACATGTATTTGGAACTCTAAATCAAACAAGGTTTGTGCTAGCTCTTTGAAACGGCACAATAGAGTAGTTCCAAGTTCTATCTCTATGGTTTGTTTCCTATTTATGTAGCCCTAAGCAGAGACCGGTACAAATCACTTTCATGGAAAGGGGTTGCCAAGCTTCCAAAAAACTACGAGTTTCCTGAAATCTCAGCACACATTTTTTCACCGAATCTTGATGACACTTTCAGATAATGATCAGTACCCCAATCCCACTTGGCTCACCAGATTTTGTACTTCCAGGTTAAATGGTTCGTTGGCAGTAACAGTTTTAATTTTTAGGTTTCACTCTGTTTTCGCCTATATGGATACATGTAGTTGGAACTCTAAATCAAACACGGTTTGTGCTAGCTCATTGAAACTTGACAAAATAAAGTAGTTCCAAGTTCTATCTCTATGGTTTGTTTCCTATTGATGTAGCCCTAAGCAGAGACTGGCGCAATTCACTTTCATGGAAAGGGTTGCCAAGCTTCCAAAAAACTACGAGTTTCCTGAAATCTCAGCACACATTTTTTCACCCAATCTTGATGACACTTTCATGTAATGATCAGTACCCCAATCCCACTTGGCTCACCAAATTTCGTTCTTCTAGGTTAAACCGTTCGTTGGCAGTAACAGTTTTAATTTTTAGGTTTCACTCTGTTTTCTCCTATATGGATACATGTAGTTGGAACTCTAAATCAAACACGGTTTGTGCTAGCTCTTTGAAACTTGACACAATAAAGTAGTTCCAAGTACTATCTCTATGGTTTGTTTTCTATTGATGTAGCCCAAAGCAGAGACCGGCGCAAATCACTTTCATGGAAAGGGGTTGCCAAGCTTCCAAAAAACTACGAGTTTCCTGAAATCTCTGCACACATTTTTTCACCCAATGTTGATGACACATTCAGGTAATGATCAGTACCCCAATCCCACTTGGCTCAACAAATTTCATTCTTCTAAGTGAAACCATTGGTTGGCAGTAACAGTTTTAATTTTAGGTTTCACTCTGTTTTCTCCTATATGGATACATATAGTTGGAACTCTAAATCAAACACGGTTTGTGCTAGCTCTTGGAAACTTGACACAATAAAGTAGTTCCACGTTCTATCTCTATGGTTTGTTTCCTATTGATGTAGCCATAAGCAGAGGCCGGCACAAATCACTTTCATGGAAAGGGGTTGCCAAGCTTCAAAAAAAAATATGAGTTTCCTGAAATCTCAGCACACATTTTTTCACCCAATCTTGATGACACTTTCAGGTAATGATCAGTACCGCAATCCCACTTGGCTTACCAAATTTCGTTCTTCTAGGTTAAACCGTTCGTTGGCAGAAACAGTTTTAATTTTTAGGTTTCACTCTGTTTTCTCCTATATGGATACATGTATTTGGAACTCTAAATCAAACACGGTTTGTGCTAGCTCTTTGAAACTTGACACAATAAAGTAGTTCCAAGTTCTATCTCTCTGGTTTGTTTCCTATTGATGTAGCCCTAAGCAGAGACTGGCGCAAATCACTTTCATGGAAATAGGTTGCCAAGCTTCCAAAAAACTACGATTTTCCTGAAATCTCAGCACACATTTTTTCACCCAATCTTGATGACACTTTCAGGTAATGATCAGTACCCCAATCCCACTTGTCTCACCAAATTTCGTTCTTCTAGGTTAAACCGTTCATTGGCAGTAACAGTTTTAATTTTTAGGTTTCTCTCTGTTTTCTCCTATATGGATACATGTATTTGGAACTCTAAATCAAACACGGTTTGTGCTAGCTCTTTGAAATGACACAATAGAGTAGTTCCAAGTTCTATCTCTATGGTTTGTTTCCTATTGATGTAGCCCTAAGCAGAGACTGGCGCAAATCACTTTCATGGAAAGGGGTTGCCAAGCTTCCAAAAAACTACGAGTTTCCTGAAATCTCAGCACAAATTTTTTCACCCAATCTTGATAACACTTTCAGGTAATGATCAGTACCCCAAAGCCACTTGGCTCACCAAATTTCGTTCTTCTAGGTTTAAATGTCCGTTGGCAGTAACAGTTTTAATTTTAGGTTTCACTCTGTTTTCTCCTATATGGATACATGTAGTTGGAACTCTAAATCAAACACGGTTTGTGGTAGCTCTTTGAAACTTGACACAATAAAGTAGTTCCAAGTTCTATCTCTATGGTTTTTTTCCTATTGATGTAGCCCTAAGCAGCGACTGGCGCAAATCACTTTCATGGAAAGGGGTTGCCAAGCTTCCAAAAAACTACGAGTTTCCTGAAATCTCAGAACACATTTTTTCACCCAATGTTGATGACACTTTCAGGTAATGATCAGTACCCCAATCCCACTTGGCTCACCAAATTTCGTTCTTCTAGGTTAAACCGTTCGTTGGCAGTAACAGTTTTAATTTTTAGGTTTCACTCTGTTTTCTCCTATATGGATACATGTAGTTGGAACTCTAAATCAAACAAGGTTTGTGCTAGCTCTTTGAAACGGCACAATAGAGTAGTTCCAAGTTCTATCTCTATGGTTTGTTTCCTATTTATGTAGTCCTAAGCAGAGACCGGTACAAATCAATTTCATGGAAAGGGGTTGCCAAGCTTCCAAAAAACTACGAGTTTCCTGAAATCTCAGCACACATTTTTTCACCCAATCTTGATGACACTTTCAGGTAATGATCAGTACCCCAATCCCACTTGGCTCACCAGATTTTGTACTTCCAGGTTAAACGGTTCGTTGGCAGTAACAGTTTTAATTTTTAGGTTTCACTCTGTTTTCGCCTATATGGATACATGTAGTTGGAACTCTAAATCAAACACGGTTTGTGCTAGCTCATTGAAACTTGACAAAATAAAGTAGTTCCATGTTCTATCTCTATGGTTTGTTTCCTATTGATGTAGCCCTAAGCAGAGACTGGCGCAATTCACTTTCATGGAAAGGTTTGCCAAGCTTCCAAAAAACTACGAGTTTCCTGAAATCTCAGCACACATTTTTTCACCCAATCTTGATGACACTTTCAGGTAATGATCAGTACCCCAATCCCACTTGGCTCACCAGATTTTGTACTTCCAGGTTAAACGGTTCGTTGGCAGTAACAGTTTTAATTTTTAGGTTTCACTCTGTTTTCGCCTATATGGATACATGTAGTTGGAACTCTAAATCAAACACGGTTTGTGCTAGCTCATTGAAACTTGACAAAATAAAGTAGTTCCAAGTTCTATCTCTATGGTTTGTTTCCTATTGATGTAGCCCTAAGCAGAGACTGGCGCAATTCACTTTCATGGAAAGGGTTGCCAAGCTTCCAAAAAACTACGAGTTTCCTGAAATCTCAGCACACATTTTTTCACCCAATCTTGATGACACTTTCAGGTAATGATCAGTACCCCAAAGCCACTTGGCTCTCCAAATTTCGTTCTTCTAGGTTAAACCGTCCGTTGGCAGTAAGAGTTTTAATTTTAGGTTTCACTCTGTTTTCTCCTATATGGATACATGTAGTTGGAACTCTAAATCAAACACGGTTTGTGCTAGCTCTTTGAAACTTGACACAATAAAGTAGTTCCAAGTTCTATGTCTATGGTTTGTTTCCTATTGATGTAGCCATAAGCAGCGACTGGCGCAAATCACTTTCATGGAAAGGGGTTGCCAAGCTTCCAAAAAACTACGAGTTTCCTGAAATCTCTGCACACATTTTTTCACCCAATGTTGATGACACATTCAGGTAATGATCAGTACCCCAATCCCACTTGGCTCACCAAATTTCATTCTTCTAAGTGAAACCATTCGTTGGCAGTAACAGTTTTAATTTTAGGTTTCATTCTGTTTTCTCCTATATGGATACATATAGTTGGAACTCTAAATCAAACACGGTTTGTGCTAGCTCTTGGAAACTTGACACAATAAAGTAGTTCCAAGTTCTATCTCTATGGTTTGTTTTCTATTGATGTAGCCCTAAGCAGCGACTGGCGCAAATCACTTTCATGGAAAGGGGTTGCCAAGCTTCCAAAAAACTATGAGTTTCCTGAAATCTCAGCGCACATTTTTTCACCCAATCTTGATGACACTTTCAGGTAATGATCAGTACACCATTCCCACTTCGCTCACCATATTTCGTTCTTCTAGGTTAAACCGTTCGTTGGCAGTAACAGTTTTAATTATTAGGTTTCACTCTGTTTTCTCCTCTATGGATACATGTAGATGGAACTCTAAATCAAACACGGTTTGTGCTAGCTCTTTGAAACTTGACACAATAAAGTAGTTCCAAGTTCTATCTCTATGGTTTCTTTCCTATTGATGTAGCCCTAAGCAGAGACTGGCACAAATCACTTTCATGGAAAGGGGTTGCCAAGCTTCAAAAAAAATATGAGTTTCCTGAAATCTCAGCACACATTTTTTCACCCAAACTTGATGACACTTTCAGGTAATGATCAGTACCGCAATCCCACTTGGTTTACCAAATTTCGTTCTTCTAGGTTAAACCGTTCGTTGGCAGTAACAGTTTTAATTTTTAGGTTTCACTCTGTTTTCTCCTATATGGATACATGTAGTTAGAACTCTAAATCAAACACGGTTTGTGGTAGCTCTTTGAATCTTGACAAAATAAAGTATGTCCAAGTTCTATCTCTATGGTTTGTTTTCTATTTATGTAGCCCTAAGCAGAGGCCGGCGCAAATCACTTTCATGGAAAGGGGTTGCCAAGCTTCCAAAAAACTACGAGATTCCTGAAATCTCAGCACATATTTTTTCTCCCAATCTTGATGACACTTTCAGGTAATGATCAGTACCCCAATCCCACTTGGCTCACCAAATTTCGTTCTTCTAGGTTTAACCATTCGTTGACTGTAACAGTTTTAATTTTTTAGGTTTCACTCTGTTTTCTCCTATATGGATACATGTATTTGGAACTCTAAATCAAACACGGTTTGTAGTAGCTCTTTGAAACTTGACACAATAAAGTAGTTCCAAGTTCTATCTCTCTGGTTTGTTTCCTATTGATGTAGCCCTAAGCAGAGACTGGCGAAAATCACTTTCATGGAAATAGGTTGCCAAGCTTCCAAAAAACTACGATTTTCCTGAAATCTCAGCACACATTTTTTCACCCAATCTTGATGGCACTTTCAGGTAATGATCAGTACCCTAATCCCACTTGTCTCACCAAATTTCATTCTTCTAGGTTAAACCGTTCATTGGCAGTAACAGTTTTAATTTTTAGGTTTCTCTCTATTTTCTCCTATATGGATACATGTAGTTGGAACTCTAAATCGAACACGGTTTGTGCTAGCTCTTTGAAATGACACAATAGAGTAGTTCCAAGTTCTATCTCTATGGTTTGTTTCCTATTGATGTAGCCCTAAGCAGAGACTGGCGCAAATCACTTTCATGGAAAGGGGTTGCCAAGCTTCCAAAAAACTACGAGTTTACTGAAATCTCAGCACATATTTTTTCACCCAATCTTGATAACACTTTCATGTAATGATCAGTACCCCAAAGCCACTTGGCTCACCAAATTTCGTTCTTCTAGGTTAAATCGTCCGTTGGCAGTAACAGTTTTAATTTTAGGTTTCACTCTGTTTTCTCGTATATGGATACATGTAGTTGGAACTCTAAATCAAACAGGGTTTGTGCTAGCTCTTTGAAATGACACAATAGAGTAGTTCCAAGTTCTATCTCTTCGGTTTGTTTCCTATTGATGTAGCCCTAAGCAGCGACTGGCGCAAATCACTTTCATGGAAAGGGGTTGCTTAGCTTCCAAAAAACTACGAGTTTCCTGAAATCTCAGAACACATTTTTTCACCCAATGTTGATGACACTTTCAGGTAATGATCAGTACCCCAATCCCACTTGGCTCACCAAATTTCGTTCTTCTAGGTTAAACAGTTCCTTGGCAGTAACAGTTTTAATTTTAGGTTTCACTCTGTTTTCTCCTATATGGATACATGTAGTTGGAACTCTAAATCAAACACGCTTTGGCTAGCTCTTTGAAACTTGACACAATAAAGTAGTTCCAAGTTCTATCTCTATGGTTTTTTTCCTATTGATGTAGCCCTAAGCAGAGACTGGCGCAAATCACTTTCAAGGAAAGGGGTTGCCAAGCTTCCAAAAAACTACTAGTTTCCTGAAATCCCAGCACACATTTTTTCACCCAATCTTGATGACACTTTCAGGTAATGATCAGTACCCCAATCCCACTTGGCTCACCAGATTTTGTACTTCCAGGTTAAACGGTTCGTTGGCAGTAACAGTTTTAATTTTTAGGTTTCACTCTGTTTTCGCCTATATGGATACATGTAGTTGGAACTCTAAATCAAACACGGTTTGTGCTAGCTCATTGAAACTTGACAAAATAAAGTAGTTCCAAGTTCTATCTTTATGGTTTGTTTCCTATTGATGTAGCCCTAAGCAGAGACTGGCCCAATTCACTTTCATGGAAAGGGTTGCCAAGCTTCCAAAAAACTACGAGTTTCCTGAAATCTCAGCACACATTTTTTCACCCAATCTTGATGACACTTTCAGGTAATGATCAGTACCCCAAAGCCACTTGGCTCTCCAAATTTCGTTCTTCTCGGTTAAACTGTCCATTGGCAGTAAGAGTTTAAATTTTAGGTTTCACTCTGTTTTCTCCTATATGGATACATGTAGTTGGAACTCTAAATCAAACAAGGTTTGTGCTAGCTCTTTGAAACTTGACACTATAAAGTAGTTCCATGTTCTATCTCTATGGTTTGTTTCCTATTGATGTAGCCCTAAGCAGCGACTGGCGCAAATCACTTTCATGGAAATGGGTTGTCAAGCTTCCAAAAAACTACGAGTTTCCTGAAATCTCTGCACACATTTTTTCACCCAATGTTGATGACACATTCAGGTAATGAATAGTACCCCAATCCCACTTGGCTCACCAAATTTCATTCTTCTAAGTGAAACCATTCGTTGGCAGTAACAGTTTTAATTTTAGGTTTCACTCTGTTTTCTGCTATATGGATACATATAGTTGGAACTCTAAATCAAACACGGTTTGTGCTAGCTCTTTGAAACTTGACACAATAAAGTAGTTCCAAGTTCTATCTCTATGGTTTGTTTTCTATTGATGTAGCCCTAAGCAGCGACTGGCGCAAATCACTTTCATGGAAAGGGGTTGCCAAGCTTCCAAAAAACTACGATTTTCCTGAAATCTCAGCACACATTTTTTCACCCAATCTTGATGACACTTTCAGGTAACGATCAGTACCCCAATCCCACTTGTCTCACCAAATTTCGTTCTTCTAGGTTAAACCGTTCATTGGCAGTAACAGTTTTAATTTTTAGGTGTCTCTCTGTTTTCTCCTATATGGATACATGTAGTTGGAACTCTAAATCGAACACGGTTTGTGCTAGCTCTTTGAAATGACACAATAGAGTAGTTCCAAGTTCTATCTCTATGGTTTGTTTCCTATTGATGTAGCCCTAAGCAGAGACTGGCGCAAATCACTTTCATGGAAAGGGTTGCCAAGCTTCCAAAAAACTACGAGTTTCCTGAAATCTCAGCACATATTTTTTCACCCAATCTTGATAACACTTTCAGGTAATGATCAGTACCCCAAAGCCACTTGGCTCACCAAATTTCGTTCTTCTAGGTTAAATCGTCCGTGGGCAGTATCAGGTTTAACTTTAGGTTTCACTCTGTTTTCTCCTATATGGATACATGTAGTTGGAACTCTAAATCAAACAAGGTTTGTGGTAGCTCTTTGAAACTTGAAACAATAAAGTAGTTCCAAGTTCTATCTCTATGGTTTGTTTCCTATTGATGTAGCCGTAAGCAGCAACTGGCGCAAATCACTTTCATGGAAAGGGGTTGCCAAGCTTCCAAAAAACTACGAGTTTCCTGAAATCTCAGCATACATTTTTTCACCCAATCTTGATGACACTTTCAGGTAATGATCAGTACCCCAATCCCACTTGGCTCACCAAATTTCGTTCTTCTAGGTTAAACCATTCGTTGGCAGTAACAGTTTTAATTTTTAGGTTTCACTCTGTTTTCTCCTATAAGGATACATGTAGTTGGAACTCTAAATCAAACACGGTTTGTGCTAGCTCTTTGAAACTTGACACAATAAAGTAGTTCCAAGTACTATCTCTATGGTTTGATTCCTATTGATGTAGCCCTAAGCAGAGACCTGCGCAAATCACTTTCATGGAAAGGGGTTGCCAAGCTTCCAAAAAACTACGAGTTTCCTGAAATCTCAGCACACATTTTTTTCACCCAATCTTGATGACACTTTCAGGTAATGATCAGTACCCCAATCCCACTTGGCTCACGAAATTCCGTTCTTCTAGGTTAAACCGTTCCTTGGCAGTAACAGTTTTAATTATTAGGTTTCACTCTGTTTTCTCCTATATGGATACAAGTAGTTGGAACTCTAAGTCAAACACGGTTTGTGCTAGCTCTTTGAAACTTGACACAATTAAGTAGTTCCACGTTCTATCTCTATGGTTTGTTTCCTATTGATGTAGCCATAAGCAGAGGCCGGCACAAATCACTTTCATGGAAAGGGGTTGCCAAGCTTCAAAAAAAATATGAGTTTCCTGAAATCTCAGCACACATTTTTTCACCCAATATTGATGACACTTTCAGGTAATGATCAGTACCGCAATCCCACTTGGCTTACCAAATTTCGTTCTTCTAGGTTAAACCGTTCGTTGGCAGTAACAGTTTTAATTTTTAGGTTTCACTCTGTTTTCTCCTATATGCATACATGTAGTTAGAACTCTAAATCAAACACGGTTTGTGCTAGCTCTTTGAATCTTGACACAATAAAGTATTTCCAAGTTCTATCTCTATGGTTTGTTTTCTATTGATGTAGCCCTAAGCAGAGGCCAGCGCAAATCACTTTCATGGAAAGGGGTTGCCAAGCTTCCAAAAAACTACGAGATTCCTGAAATCTCAGCACACATTTTTTCACCCAATCTTGATGACACTTTCAGGTAATGATCAGTACCGCAATCCCACTTGGCTCACCAAATTTCGTTCTTCTAGGTTAAACCATTCGTTGGCAGTAACAGTTTTAATTTTTAGGTTTCACTCTGTTTTCTCCTATATGGATACATGTAGTTGGAACTCTAAATCAAACACGGTTTGTGCTAGCTCTTTGAAACTTGACACAATAAAGTACTTCCAAGTACTATCTCTATGGTGTGTTTCCTATTGATGTAGCCCTAAGCAGAGACCGGCGCAAATCACTTTCATGGAAAGGGGTTGCCAAGCTTCCAAAAAACTATGAGTTTCCTGAAATCTCAGCGCACATTTTTTCACCCAATATTGATGACACTTTCAGGTAATGATCAGTACACCATTCCCACTTCGCTCACCATATTTCGTTCTTCTAGGTTAAACCGTTCGTTGGCAGTAACAGTTTTAATTATTAGGTTTCACTCTGTTTTCTCCTATATGGATACATGTAGTTGGAACTCTAAGTCAAACACGGTTTGTGCTAGCTCTTTGAAACTTGACACAATAAAGTAGTTCCACGTTCTATCTCTATGGTTTGTTTCCTATTGATGTAGCCATAAGCAGAGGCCGGCACAAATCACTTTCATGGAAAGGGGTTGCCAAGCTTCAAAAAAAATATGAGTTTCCTGAAATCTCAGTACACATTTTTTCACCCAATCTTGATGACACTTTCAGGTAATGATCAGTACCCCAAAGCCACTTGGCTCACCAAATTTCGTTCTTCTAGGTTAAACCGTCCGTTGGCAGTAACAGTTTTAATTTTAGGTTTCACTCTGTTTTCCCCTATATGGATACATGTATTTGGAACTCTAAATCAAACACGGTTTGTGCTAGCTCTTTGAAACTTGACACAATAAAGTAGTTCCACGTTCTATCTCTCTGGTTTGTTTCCTATTAATGTAGCCCTAGCAGAGACTGGCACAAATCACTTTCATGGAAAGGGTTTGCCAAGCTTCCAAAAAACTAGGAGTTTCCTGAAATCTCAGCACACATTGTTTCACCCAATCTTGATGACATTTTCAGGTAATGATCAGTACCCCAATCCCACTTGGCTCACCAAATTTCGTTCTTCTAGGTTCAACCGTTCGTTGGCAGTAACAGATTTAATTTTTAGGTTTTTCTCTGTTTACTCCGTTTTGGATACATGTAGTTGGAACTCCAAATAAACCAGGTTTGTGCTAGCTCTTTGAAACTTGACACAATAAAGTAGTTACAAGTTCTATCACTATGGTTTGTTTCCTGATAATGTAACCCTAAGCAGAGAATGGCGCAAATCTGTTTCATGGTAAGTGGTTGCCAAGCTTCCAAAAAACTAGGAGTTTCCTGAAATCTCAGCACATATTTTTTCACCCAATCTTGATGACACTTTCAGGTAATGATCAGTACCCCAATCCCACTTGTCTCACCAAATTTCGTTCTTCTAGTTTAAACCGTTCGTTGGCAGTAACAGTTTTAATTTTTAGGTTTCACTCTGTTTTCTCCTATATGGATACATGGAGATGGAACTCTAAAAAAAAACACGGTTTGTGCTAGCTCTTTGAAACTTGACACAATAAAGTAGTTCCAAGTTCTATCTCTATAGATTCTCTCTTATTAATGTAGCCCTAAGCAGGGACTGGCGCAAATGACTTTCATTGAAAGGGGTTGACAAGCTTCCAAAAAACTACGAGTTTCCTGAAATCTCGGCACACATTTTTTCACCCAATCTTGATGACACTTTCAGGTAATGACCATTACATGAATCCCTCTGGGATATCCAAATTTCGTTCTTCTAGGTTAAACCCTTCGTTGGCAGTAACAGTTTTAATTTTTAGGTTTCACTCTGTTTACTCCTATATGGATAGATGTATTTGGAACTCTAAACCAAACATGCTTTGTGCTAGCTCTTTGAAACCTGACACAATAAGTAATTCAAAGTTCTATCTCTATGGTTTATTTCCTATTGATGTCGCCATAAGCAGAGACTGTTGCAAATAACTCTCATGGAATGCGGTTGCCAAGCTTCCAAAAAATACGAGTTTCCTGAAATCTCAGCACACTTTATTTTACCCCATCTTGATGACACTTTCAGGTAATGATCAGTACCCCAATCCCACTTGGGTCACCAAATTTCTTGATGACACTTGCAAGTAATGATCAGTACACCAATCCCACTTGGCTCACCACATTTCGTTCTTCTAGGTTAAACCGTTCGTTGGCAGTAACAGTTTTAATTTTCAGGTTTCCCTCTGTTTTCTTCTATGTGGATACATGTAGTTGGAACGCTAAATCGAACACGGTTTGTGCTAGCTCTTTGACACTTGACACAATAAAGTAGTTCCAAGTTTTATCACTAGGGTTTGTTTCCTATTGATGTAGCAGAAAGCAGAGACTGGCGTAAATCACTTTCATGGAAAGGGGTTGCCAAGCCTCCAAAAAACTATGAGTTTCCTGAAATCTCAGCACTAATTTTTTCACCCAATCTTGATGACAGTTGAAGATAATGATCAGTACGCGAATCCCACTTGGCTCACCAAATTTTGTTCTTTTAGGTTAAACCATTCGTTGGCAGTAACAGTTTAAATTTTTAGGTTTCACTCTGTTTTCTCCTATATAGATACATGTAGATGGAACTCTAAAAAAAAAAACACGGTTTCTGCTAGCTCTTGGAAACTTGACACAATAAAATAGTTCCAAGTTCTATCTCTATGGTTTGTTTCCTATTGATGTAGCCCTAAGCAGAGACCGGCGCAAATCATTTCATGGAAAGGGGTTGCCAAGCTTCCAAAAAACTACGAGTTTCCTGAAATCTCAGCACACATTTTTTCACCCAATCTTGATGACACTTTCAGGTAATGATCAGTACCCCAATCCCACTTGTCTCACCAAATTTCGTTCTTCTAGGTTAAACCGTTCATTGGCAGTAACAGTTTTAATTTTTAGGTTTCTCTCTGTTTTCTCCTATATGGATACATGTAGTTGGAACTCTAAATCAAACACGGTTTGTGCTAGCTCTTTGAAATGACACAATAGAGTAGTTCCAAGTTCTATCTCTATGGTTTGTTTCCTATTGATGTAGCCCTAAGCAGAGACTGGCGCAAATCACTTTCATGGAAAGGGGTTGCCAAGCTTCCAAAAAACTACGAGTTTCCTGAAATCTCAGCACACGTTTTTTCACCCAATCTTGATGACACTTTCAGGTAATGATCAGTACCCCAATCTCACTAGGCTCACCAAATTTCATTCTTCTAAGTGAAACCATTCGTTGGCAGTAACAGTTTTAATTTTAGGTTTCACTCTGTTTTCTCTTATATGGATACATATAGTTGGAACTCTAAATCAAACACGGTTTGTGCTAGCTCTTGGAAACTTGACACAATAAATAGTTCCAAGTTCTATCACTATGGTTTGTTTTCTATTGATGTAGCCCTAAGCAGCGACTGGCGCAAATCACTTTCATGGAAAGGGGTTGCCAAGCTTCCAAAAAACTACGAGTTTCCTGAAATCTCAGCGCACACTTTTTCACCCAATCTTGATGACACTTTCAGGTAATGATCAGTACGCCAATCCCACTTCACTCACCAAATTTCGTTCTTCTAGGTTAAACCGTTCGTTGGCAGTAACTGTTTTAATTATTAGGTTTCACTCTGTTTTCTCCTCTATGGATACATGTAGATGGAACTCTAAATCAAACACGGTTTGTCCTAGCTCTTTGAAACTTGACACAATGAAGTAGTTCCAAGTTCTATCTCTATGGTTTCTTTCCTATTGATGTAGCCCTAAGCAGAGACTGGCGCAAATCACTTTCATTGAAAGGGGTTGCCAAGCTTCCAAAAAACTACGAGTTTCCTGAAATCTCAGCACACATTTTTTCACGCAATCTTGATGACACTTTCAGGTAATGATCAGTACCCCAATCCCACTTGGCTCACCAAATTTCGTTCTTCTAGTTTAAACCGTTCGTTGGCAGTAACAGTTTTAATTTTTAGGTTTCACTCTGCTTTCTCCTCTATGGATACATGTAGATGGAACTCTAAATCAAACACGGTTTGTGCTAGCTCTTTGAAACTTGACACAATAAAGTAGTTCCAACTTCTATCACTATAGTTTGTTTGCTATTGATGTAGCCCTAAGCAGAGACCTGCGCAAATCACTTTCATGGAAAGTTGTTGCCAAGCTTCCAAAAAACTACGAGTTTCCAGAAATTTCAGCACACATTTTTTCACCCAATCTTGATGACAATTTCAGGTAATGATCAGTACCCCAATCCCACTTGGCTCACCAAATTTCGTTCTTCTAGGTTAAACCGTTCGTTGGAGTAACAGTTTTAATTTTTAGGTTTCACTCTCTTTTCTCCTATATGGATACATGTAGTTGGAACTCTAAATCAAACACGGTTTGTGCTAGCCCTTGTAATCTTGACACAATAAATTAGTTCCAAGTTCTATCTCTATGGTTTCTTTCCTATTGATGTAGCCCTAAGCAGAGAGTGGTGCAAATCACTTTCATGGAAAGGGGTTGCCACGCTTCCAAAAAACTACGAGTTTCCTGAAATCTCAGCATACACTTTTTCACCCAATCTTGATGACACTTTAAGGTAATGATCAGTACCCCAACCCTACTTGGCTCACCAAATTTCGTTCTTCTAGGTGAAACCGTTCGTTGGCAGTATCAGTTTTAATTTTTAGGTTTCACTCTGTTTTTTCCTATAAGGATACATGTAGTTGGAAGTCTAAATCAAACACGGCTTATGGTAGCTCTTGGAAACTTGACACAATAAAGTAGTTCCAAGTTCTATCACTATAGTTTGTTTGCTATTGATGTAGCCCTAAGCAGAGACCGGCGCAATTCATTTCATGGAAAGGGGTTGCAAAGCTTCCAAAAAACCACGAGTTTCCTGAAATCTCAGCATACATTTTTTCACCCAATCTTGAAGACACTTTCAGGTAATGATCAGTACCCCAATCCCAGTTTGCTCACCAAATTTCGTTCTTCTAGGTTAAACCATTCTTTGGCGGTAACAGTTTTAATTTTTAGGTTTCACTCTGTTTTCTCTTATATGGATACCTGTAGTTGGAACTCTAAATCAAACACGGTTTGTGCTAGCTCTTTGAAACTTGAACAATAAAGTAGTTCCAAGTTCTATCACTGTGGTTTATTTCCTACTGATGTAGCCCTAAAGAGAGACTGGCGCAAATCACTTTCATGGAAAGGGGTTGCCAAGCTTCCAAAAAACTACCAGTTTCCAGAAATCTCAGCACATATTTTTTCACCCAATCTTGATGACACTTTCAGGTATTGATCAGTACCCCAACCCCACTTGGCTCACCAAATTTCGTTCTTCTAGGTTAAACCGTTGGTTGGCAGTATCAGTTTTAATTTTCAGGTTTCACTCTGTTTTCTGCTATATGGATACATGTAGTTGGAACTCTAAATCAAACAGGGTTTGTGCTAGCTCTTGGAACCTTGACACAATAAAGTAGTTCCAAGTTCTATCTCTATGGTTTTTTTCCTATTGATGTAGCCCTAATCAGAGACCTGCGCAAATCACTTTCATGGAAAGTTGTTGCCAAGCTTCCAAAAAACTACGAGTTTCCTGAAATATCAGCACACATTTTTTCACCCAATCTTGATGACACTTTCAGGTAAATATCAGTACGCCAATCCCAGTTGGCTCACCAAATTTCGTTTTTCTAGGTTAAACCGTTCGTTGGCAGTAACAGTTTTAATATTTAGGTTTCTCTCTGTTTTCTCCTATATGGATACATGTAGTTGGAACTCTAAATCAAACACGGTTTGTGCTAGCTCTTGGAATCTTGACACAATAAAGTAGTTCCAAGTTCTATCTCTATGGTTTGTTTCCTATTGATATAGCCCTAAGCAGAGACTAGCGCAAATCACTTTCATGGAAAGGGGTTGCCAAGCTTCCAAAAAACTACGAGTTTCCTGAAATCTCAGCATACATTTATTCACCCAATCTTGATGACACTTTCATGTAATGATCAGTACCCCAATCCCACTTGGCTCACCAAATTTCATTCTTCTAGGTTAAAATGTTCGTTGGGAGTATCAGTTTTAATTTTTAGGTTTCACTCTGTTTTCTCCTATATGGATTCATGTAGTTGGAACTCTAAATCAAACACGGTTTGTGCTAGCTCTTTGAAACTTGACACAATAAAGTAGTTCCATGTTCTATCTCTATGGTTTCTTTCCTATTGATGTAGCCCTAAGCAGAGACCATCGCAAATCACTTTCATGGAAAGTTGTTGCCAACCTTCCAAAAAACTACGAGTTTCCTGAAATCTCAGCATACACTTTTTAACTCAATCATGATGACACTTTAAGGTAATGATCAGTACCCCAATCCTACTTGGCTCACCAAATTTCGTTCTTCTAGGTGAAACCGTTCGTTGGCAGTATCAGTTTTAATTTTTAGGTTTCACTCTGTTTTCTCCTATATGGATACATGTAGTTGGAACTCTAAATCAAACACGGTTTGTGCTAGCCCTTGGAATCTTGACACAATAATGTAGTTCCAAGTTCTATCTCTTTGGTTTGTTTCCTATTGATGTAGCCCTAAGCAGAGACTGGCGCAAATCACTTTCATGGAAAGGGGTTGCCAAGCTTCCAAAAAACTACGAGTTTCCTGAAATCTCAGCATACATTTATTCACCCAATCTAGATGACACTTTCATGTATTGATCAGTACCCCAATCCCACTTGGCTCACCAAATTTCGTTCTTCTAGGTTAAAATGTTCGTTGGCACTATCAGTTTTAATTTTTAGGTTTCACTCTGTTTTTTCCTATATGGATACATGTAGTTGGAACTCTAAATCAAACACGGTTTGTGCTAGCCCTTGGAAACTAGACACAATAAAGTAGTTCCAAGTTTTATTTCTATGGTTTGTTTCCTATTGATGTAGCTCTAAGCAGAGACTGGCACAAATCCCTTACATGGAAAGGGGTTGCCAAGCTTCCAAAAAACTACGAGTTTCCTGAAATCTCAGCATGCGTTTTTTCACCCAATCGTCATGACACTTTCAGGTAATGATCAGTACCCCAATCCCACTTGGCTCACCAAATTTCGTTCTTCTAGGTTAAAGCGTTCGTTGCCAGTAACAGTTTTAATTTTCAGGTTTCACTCTGTTATCTCCTATATGGATACATGTAGTTGGAACTCTAAATCAAACACGGTTTGTGCTAGCTCTTTGAAACTTGACACAATAAAGTAGTTCCAAGTTCTATCTCAATGGTTTGTTTCCTATTGATGTAGCTCTAAGCAGAGACTGGCGCAAATCACTTTCATGGAAAGGGGTTGCCAAGCTTCCAAAAAACTACCAGTTTCCAGAAATATCAGCACAAATTTTTTCACCCAATCTTGATGACTCTTTCAGGTATTGATCAGTACCCCAATCCCACTTGGCTCACAAAATTACGTTCTTCTAGGTTAAACCGTTCGTTTGCAGTATCAGTTTAAATTTTTAGGTTTCACTCTGTTTTCTCCTATATGGATACATGTAGTTGGAACTCTAAATCAAACACGGTTTGTGCTAGCTCTTGGAAATTTGACACAATAAAGTAGTTCCATGTTCTATCTCTATGGTTTTTTCCTATTGATGTAGCCCTAAGCAGAGACCTGCGCAAATCACTTTCATGGAAAGTTGTTGCCAAGCTTCAAAAAACTACGAGTTTCCTGACATATCAGAACACATTTTTTCACCCAATCTTGATGACACTTTCAGGTAATGATCAGTACCCCAATCCCACTTGGCTCAGCAGATTTCCTTCATCTAGGTTAAACCGTTCGTTGGCAGTAACAGTTTTAATTTTTAGGTTTCTCTCTGTTTTATCCTATATGGATACATGTAGTTGGAACTCTAAATCAAACACGGTTTGTGCTATCCCTTGGAATCTTGACACAATAAAGTAGTTCCAAGTTCTATCTCTATGGTTTGTTTCCTATTGATGTAGCCCTAATCAGAGACTGGCGCAAAGCACTTTCATGGAAAGGGGTTGCCACGCTTCCAAAAAACTACGAGTTTCCTTAAATCTCAGCATACACTTTTTCACCCAATCTTGATGACACTTTAAGGTAATGATCAGTACCCCAATCCTACTTGGCTCACCAAATTTCGTTCTTCTAGGTGAAACCGTTCGTTGGCAGTATCAGTTTTAATTTTTAGGTTTCACTCTGTTTTCTCCTATATGGATATATGTAGTTGGAACTCTAAATCAAACACGGTTTGTGCTAGCCCTTGGAATCTTGACACAATAAAGTAGTTCCAAGTTGTATCTCTTTGGTTTGTTTCCTATTGATGTAGCCCTAAGCAGAGACTGGCGCAATTCACTTTCATGGAAAGGGGTTGCCAAGCTTCCAAAAAACTACAAGTTTCCTGAAATCTCAGCATACATTTATTCACCCAATCTAGATGACACTTTCATGTAATGATCAGTACCCCAATCCCACTTGGCTCACCAAATTTCGTTCTTCTAGGTTAAAATGTTCGTTGGCAGTATCAGTTTTAATTTTTAGGTTTCACTCTGTTTTCTCCTATATGGATACATGTATTTGGAACTCTAAATCAAACACGGTTTGTGCTAGCTCTTTGAAACTTGACAAAATAAAGTAGTTCCAAGTTGTATCTCTATGGTTTCTTTCCTATTGATGTAGCCCTAAGCAGAGACCATCGCAAATCACTTTCATGGAAAGTTGTTGCCAACCTTCCAAAAAACTACGAGTTTCCTGAAATCTCAGCACACATTTTTTCACCCTATCTTGATGACACTTTCAGGTAATGATCAGTACCCTAATCCCACTTGGCTCACCAAATTTCATTCTTCTAGGTTAAACCGTTCGTTGGCAGTAACAGTTTTAATTTTTAGGTTTCACTATGTTTTCTCCTATATGGATAAATGTAGTTGGAACTCTAAATCAAACACGGTTTGTGCTAGCTCTTTGAAACTTGACACAATAAAGTAGTTCCAAGTTCTATCTCTATGGTTTCTTTCGTATTGATGTAGCCCTAAGCAGAGCCCGTCGCAAATCACTTTCATGGAAAGGTGTTGCCAAGCTTCCAAAAAACTACGAGTTTCCTGAAATCTCAGCACACATTTTTTCACCCAATCTTGATTACACTTTCAGGTAATGATCAGTACCCCAATCCCACATGGTTCACCAAATTTCGTTCTTCTAGGTTAAACCGTTCGTTGGCAGAAACAGTTTTAATTTTTAGATTTCACTCTGTTTTATCCTATATGGATACATGTAGTTGGAACTCTAAATCAAACACGGTTTGTGCTAGCCCTTGGAAACTTGACACAATAAAGTAGTTCCAAGTTCTGTCTCTATGGTTTGTTTCCTATTGATGTAGCCCTAAGCAGAGACTGGCACAAATCACTTTAATGGAAACGGGTTGCCAAGCTTTCAAAAAACTACGAGTTTCCTGAAATCTCAGCATATATTTTTTCACCCAATCTTGATGACACTTTCAGGTAATGATCAGTACCCCAATCCCACTTGGCTCACCAAATTTCGTTCTTCTAGGTTAAACCGTTCGTTGGCAGTAACAGTTTTAATTTTTAGGTTTCACTCTGTTTTCTCCTATATGGATACATGTAGTTGGAACTCTAAATCAAACACGGTTTGTGCTAGCCCTTGGAAACTTGTCACAATAAAGTAGTTCCAAGTTCTCTCTTTATGGTTTGTTTCCTATTGATGTAGCCCTAAGCAGAGACTGGCACAAATCACTTTCATGGAAAGGGGTTGCCAAGCTCCAAAAAACTACGAGTTTCCTGAAATCTCAGCATACATTTTTTCACCCAATCGTGATGACACTTTCAGGTAATGATCAGTACCCCAATCCCACTTGGCTCACCAAATTTCGTTCTTCTAGGTTAAACCGTTCGTTGGCAGTATCAGTTTTAATTTTTAGGTTTCACTCTGTTTTCTCCTATATGGATACATACAGTTGGAACTCTAAATCAAACACGGTTTGTGCTAGCTCTTTGAAACTTGACACAATAAAGTAGTTCCAAGTTCTATCTCTATGGTTTTTTTCCTATTGATGTAGCCCTAATCAGAGACCTGCGCAAATCACTTTCATGGAAAGTTGTTGTCAAGCTTCCAAAAAACTACGAGTTTCTGAAATATCAGCACACATTTTTTCACCCAATCTTGATGACACTTTCAGGTAAATATCAGTACGCCAATCCCAGTTGGCTCACCAAATTTCGTTCTTCTAGGTTAAACCGTTCGTTGGCAGTAACAGTTTTAATATTTAGGTTTCTCTCTGTTTTCTCCTATATGGATACATGTCGTTGGAACTCTAAATCAAACACGGTTTGTGCTAGCTCTTGGAATCTTGACACAATAAAGTAGTTCCAAGTTCTATCTCTATGGTTTGTTTCCTATTGATATAGCCCTAAGCAGAGACTGGCGCAAATCACTTTCATGGAAAGGGGTTGCCAAGCTTCCAAAAAACTACGAGTTTCCTGAAATCTCAGCATACATTTATTCACCCAATCTTGATGACACTTTCATGTAATGATCAGTACCCCAATCCCACTTGGCTCACCAAATTTCATTCTTCTAGGTTAAAATGTTCGTTGGGAGTATCAGTTTTAATTTTTAGGTTTCACTCTGTTTTCTCCTATATGGATTCATGTAGTTGGAACTCTAAATCAAACACGGTTTGTGCTAGCTCTTTGAAACTTGACACAATAAAGTAGTTCCATGTTCTATCTCTATGGTTTCTTTCCTATTGATGTAGCCCTAAGCAGAGACCATCGCAAATCACTTTCATGGAAAGTTGTTGCCAACCTTCCAAAAAACTACGAGTTTCCTGAAATCTCAGCATACACTTTTTCACTCAATCTTGATGACACTTTAAGGTAATGATCAGTACCCCAATCCTACTTGGCTCACCAAATTTCGTTCTTCTAGGTGAAACCGTTCGTTGGCAGTATCAGTTTTAATTTTTAGGTTTCACTCTGTTTTCTCCTATATGGATACATGTAGTTGGAACTCTAAATCAAACACGGTTTGTGCTAGCCCTTGGAATCTTGACACAATAATGTAGTTCCAAGTTCTATCTCTTTGGTTTGTTTCCTATTGATGTAGCCCTAAGCAGAGACTGGCGCAAATCACTTTCATGGAAAGGGGTTGCCAAGCTTCCAAAAAACTACGAGTTTCCTGAAATCACAGCATACATTTATTCACCCAATCTAGATGACACTTTCATGTATTGATCAGTACCCCAATCCCAATTGGCTCACCAAATTTCGTTCTTCTAGGTTAAAATGTTCGTTGGCACTATCAGTTTTAATTTCTAGGTTTCACTCTGTTTTTTCCTATATGGATACATGTAGTTGGAACTCTAAATCAAACACGGTTTGTGCTAGCCCTTGGAAACTAGACACAATAAAGTAGTTCCAAGTTTTATTTCTATGGTTTGTTTCCTATTGATGTAGCTCTAAGCAGAGACTGGCACAAATCCCTTACATGGAAAGGGGTTGCCAAGCTTCCAAAAAACTACGAGTTTCCTGAAATCTCAGCATGCGTTTTTTCACCCAATCGTCATGACACTTTCAGGTAATGATCAGTACCCCAATCCCACTTGGCTCACCAAATTTCGTTCTTCTAGGTTAAAGCGTTCGTTGCCAGTAACAATTTTAATTTTCAGGTTTCACTCTGTTATCTCCTATATGGATACATGTAGTTGGAACTCTAAATCAAACACGGTTTGTGCTAGCTCTTTGAAACTTGACACAATAAAGTAGTTCCAAGTTCTATCTCAATGGTTTGTTTCCTATTGATGTAGCTCTAAGCAGAGACTGGCGCAAATCACTTTCATGGAAAGGGGTTGCCAAGCTTCCAAAAAACTACAAGTTTCCAGAAATATCAGCACAAATTTTTTCACCCAATCTTGATGACTCTTTCAGGTATTGATCAGTACCCCAATCCCACTTGGCTCACAAAATTACGTTCTTCTAGGTTAAACCGTTCGTTGGCAGTAACAGTTTTAATTTTTAGGTTTCTCTCTGTTTTATCCTATATGGATACATGTAGTTGGAACTCTAAATCAAACACGGTTTGTGCTATCCCTTGGAATCTTGACACAATAAAGTAGTTCCAAGTTCTATCTCTATGGTTTGTTTCCTATTGATGTAGCCCTAATCAGAGACTGGCGCAAAGCACTTTCATGGAAAGGGGTTGCCACGCTTCCAAAAAACTACGAGTTTCCTTAAATCTCAGCATACACTTTTTCACCCAATCTTGATGACACTTTAAGGTAATGATCAGTACCCCAATCCTACTTGGCTCACCAAATTTCGTTCTTCTAGGTGAAACCGTTCGTTGGCAGTATCAGTTTTAATTTTTAGGTTTCACTCTGTTTTCTCCTATATGGATACATGTAGTTGGAACTCTAAATCAAACACGGTTTGTGCTAGCCCTTGGAATCTTGACACAATAAAGTAGTTCCAAGTTGTATCTCTTTGGTTTGTTTCCTATTGATGTAGCCCTAAGCAGAGACTGGCGCAATTCACTTTCATGGAAAGGGGTTGCCAAGCTTCCAAAAAACTACGAGTTTCCTGAAATCTCAGCATACATTTATTCACCCAATCTAGATGACACTTTCATGTAATGATCAGTACCCCAATCCCACTTGGCTCACCAAATTTCGTTCTTCTAGGTTAAAATGTTCGTTGGCAGTATCAGTTTTAATTTTTAGGTTTCACTCTGTTTTCTCCTATATGGATACATGTAGTTGGAACTCTAAATCAAACACGGTTTGTGCTAGCTCTTTGAAACTTGACAAAATAAAGTAGTTCCAAGTTGTATCTCTATGGTTTCTTTCCTATTGATGTAGCCCTAAGCAGAGACCATCGCAAATCACTTTCATGGAAAGTTGTTGCCAACCTTCCAAAAAACTACGAGTTTCCTGAAATCTCAGCACACATTTTTTCACCCTATCTTGATGACACTTTCAGGTAATGATCAGTACCCTAATCCCACTTGGCTCACCAAATTTCATTCTTCAAGGTTAAACCGTTCGTTGGCAGTAACAGTTTTAATTTTTAGGTTTCACTATGTTTTCTCCTATATGGATAAATGTAGTTGGAACTCTAAATCAAACACGGTTTGTGCTAGCTCTTTGAAACTTGACACAATAAAGTAGTTCCAAGTTCTATCTCTATGGTTTCTTTCGTATTGATGTAGCCCTAAGCAGAGCCCGTCGCAAATCACTTTCATGGAAAGGTGTTGCCAAGCTTCCAAAAAACTACGAGTTTCCTGAAATCTCAGCACACATTTTTTCACCCAATCTTGATTACACTTTCAGGTAATGATCAGTACCCCAATCCCACATGGTTCACCAAATTTCGTTCTTCTAGGTTAAACCGTTCGTTGGCAGAAACAGTTTTAATTTTTAGATTTCACTCTGTTTTATCCTATATGGATACATGTAGTTGGAACTCTAAATCAAACACGGTTTGTGCTAGCCCTTGGAAACTTGACACAATAAAGTAGTTCCAAGTTCTGTCTCTATGGTTTGTTTCCTATTGATGTAGCCCTAAGCAGAGACTGGCACAAATCACTTTAATGGAAACGGGTTGCCAAGCTTTCAAAAAACTACGAGTTTCCTGAAATCTCAGCATATATTTTTTCACCCAATCTTGATGACACTTTCAGGTAATGATCAGTACCCCAATCCCACTTGGCTCACCAAATTTCGTTCTTCTAGGTTAAACCGTTCGTTGGCAGTAACAGTTTTAATTTTTAGGTTTCACTCTGTTTTCTCCTATATGGATACATGTAGTTGGAACTCTAAATCAAACACGGTTTGTGCTAGCCCTTGGAAACTTGTCACAATAAAGTAGTTCCAAGTTCTCTCTTTATGGTTTGTTTCCTATTGATGTAGCCCTAAGCAGAGACTGGCACAAATCACTTTCATGGAAAGGGGTTGCCAAGCTCCAAAAAACTACGAGTTTCCTGAAATCTCAGCATACATTTTTTCACCCAATCGTGATGACACTTTCAGGTAATGATCAGTACCCCAATCCCACTTGGCTCACCAAATTTCGTTCTTCTAGGTTAAACCGTTCGTTGGCAGTATCAGTTTTAATTTTTAGGTTTCACTCTGTTTTCTCCTATATGGATACATACAGTTGGAACTCTAAATCAAACACGGTTTGTGCTAGCTCTTTGAAACTTGACACAATAAAGTAGTTCCAAGTTCTATCTCTATGGTTTTTTTCCTATTGATGTAGCCCTAATCAGAGACCTGCGCAAATCACTTTCATGGAAAGTTGTTGTCAAGCTTCCAAAAAACTACGAGTTTCTGAAATATCAGCACACATTTTTTCACCCAATCTTGATGACACTTTCAGGTAAATATCAGTACGCCAATCCCAGTTGGCTCACCAAATTTCGTTCTTCTAGGTTAAACCGTTCGTTGGCAGTAACAGTTTTAATATTTAGGTTTCTCTCTGTTTTCTCCTATATGGATACATGTCGTTGGAACTCTAAATCAAACACGGTTTGTGCTAGCTCTTGGAATCTTGACACAATAAAGTAGTTCCAAGTTCTATCTCTATGGTTTGTTTCCTATTGATATAGCCCTAAGCAGAGACTGGCGCAAATCACTTTCATGGAAAGGGGTTGCCAAGCTTCCAAAAAACTACGAGTTTCCTGAAATCTCAGCATACATTTATTCACCCAATCTTGATGACACTTTCATGTAATGATCAGTACCCCAATCCCACTTGGCTCACCAAATTTCATTCTTCTAGGTTAAAATGTTCGTTGGGAGTATCAGTTTTAATTTTTAGGTTTCACTCTGTTTTCTCCTATATGGATTCATGTAGTTGGAACTCTAAATCAAACACGGTTTGTGCTAGCTCTTTGAAACTTGACACAATAAAGTAGTTCCATGTTCTATCTCTATGGTTTCTTTCCTATTGATGTAGCCCTAAGCAGAGACCATCGCAAATCACTTTCATGGAAAGTTGTTGCCAACCTTCCAAAAAACTACGAGTTTCCTGAAATCTCAGCATACACTTTTTCACTCAATCTTGATGACACTTTAAGGTAATGATCAGTACCCCAATCCTACTTGGCTCACCAAATTTCGTTCTTCTAGGTGAAACCGTTCGTTGGCAGTATCAGTTTTAATTTTTAGGTTTCACTCTGTTTTCTCCTATATGGATACATGTAGTTGGAACTCTAAATCAAACACGGTTTGTGCTAGCCCTTGGAATCTTGACACAATAATGTAGTTCCAAGTTCTATCTCTTTGGTTTGTTTCCTATTGATGTAGCCCTAAGCAGAGACTGGCGCAAATCACTTTCATGGAAAGGGGTTGCCAAGCTTCCAAAAAACTACGAGTTTCCTGAAATCACAGCATACATTTATTCACCCAATCTAGATGACACTTTCATGTATTGATCAGTACCCCAATCCCAATTGGCTCACCAAATTTCGTTCTTCTAGGTTAAAATGTTCGTTGGCACTATCAGTTTTAATTTCTAGGTTTCACTCTGTTTTTTCCTATATGGATACATGTAGTTGGAACTCTAAATCAAACACGGTTTGTGCTAGCCCTTGGAAACTAGACACAATAAAGTAGTTCCAAGTTTTATTTCTATGGTTTGTTTCCTATTGATGTAGCTCTAAGCAGAGACTGGCACAAATCCCTTACATGGAAAGGGGTTGCCAAGCTTCCAAAAAACTACGAGTTTCCTGAAATCTCAGCATGCGTTTTTTCACCCAATCGTCATGACACTTTCAGGTAATGATCAGTACCCCAATCCCACTTGGCTCACCAAATTTCGTTCTTCTAGGTTAAAGCGTTCGTTGCCAGTAACAATTTTAATTTTCAGGTTTCACTCTGTTATCTCCTATATGGATACATGTAGTTGGAACTCTAAATCAAACACGGTTTGTGCTAGCTCTTTGAAACTTGACACAATAAAGTAGTTCCAAGTTCTATCTCAATGGTTTGTTTCCTATTGATGTAGCTCTAAGCAGAGACTGGCGCAAATCACTTTCATGGAAAGGGGTTGCCAAGCTTCCAAAAAACTACAAGTTTCCAGAAATATCAGCACAAATTTTTTCACCCAATCTTGATGACTCTTTCAGGTATTGATCAGTACCCCAATCCCACTTGGCTCACAAAATTACGTTCTTCTAGGTTAAACCGTTCGTTGGCAGTAACAGTTTTAATTTTTAGGTTTCTCTCTGTTTTATCCTATATGGATACATGTAGTTGGAACTCTAAATCAAACACGGTTTGTGCTATCCCTTGGAATCTTGACACAATAAAGTAGTTCCAAGTTCTATCTCTATGGTTTGTTTCCTATTGATGTAGCCCTAATCAGAGACTGGCGCAAAGCACTTTCATGGAAAGGGGTTGCCACGCTTCCAAAAAACTACGAGTTTCCTTAAATCTCAGCATACACTTTTTCACCCAATCTTGATGACACTTTAAGGTAATGATCAGTACCCCAATCCTACTTGGCTCACCAAATTTCGTTCTTCTAGGTGAAACCGTTCGTTGGCAGTATCAGTTTTAATTTTTAGGTTTCACTCTGTTTTCTCCTATATGGATACATGTAGTTGGAACTCTAAATCAAACACGGTTTGTGCTAGCCCTTGGAATCTTGACACAATAAAGTAGTTCCAAGTTGTATCTCTTTGGTTTGTTTCCTATTGATGTAGCCCTAAGCAGAGACTGGCGCAATTCACTTTCATGGAAAGGGGTTGCCAAGCTTCCAAAAAACTACGAGTTTCCTGAAATCTCAGCATACATTTATTCACCCAATCTAGATGACACTTTCATGTAATGATCAGTACCCCAATCCCACTTGGCTCACCAAATTTCGTTCTTCTAGGTTAAAATGTTCGTTGGCAGTATCAGTTTTAATTTTTAGGTTTCACTCTGTTTTCTCCTATATGGATACATGTAGTTGGAACTCTAAATCAAACACGGTTTGTGCTAGCTCTTTGAAACTTGACAAAATAAAGTAGTTCCAAGTTGTATCTCTATGGTTTCTTTCCTATTGATGTAGCCCTAAGCAGAGACCATCGCAAATCACTTTCATGGAAAGTTGTTGCCAACCTTCCAAAAAACTACGAGTTTCCTGAAATCTCAGCACACATTTTTTCACCCTATCTTGATGACACTTTCAGGTAATGATCAGTACCCTAATCCCACTTGGCTCACCAAATTTCATTCTTCAAGGTTAAACCGTTCGTTGGCAGTAACAGTTTTAATTTTTAGGTTTCACTATGTTTTCTCCTATATGGATAAATGTAGTTGGAACTCTAAATCAAACACGGTTTGTGCTAGCTCTTTGAAACTTGACACAATAAAGTAGTTCCAAGTTCTATCTCTATGGTTTCTTTCGTATTGATGTAGCCCTAAGCAGAGCCCGTCGCAAATCACTTTCATGGAAAGGTGTTGCCAAGCTTCCAAAAAACTACGAGTTTCCTGAAATCTCAGCACACATTTTTTCACCCAATCTTGATTACACTTTCAGGTAATGATCAGTACCCCAATCCCACATGGTTCACCAAATTTCGTTCTTCTAGGTTAAACCGTTCGTTGGCAGAAACAGTTTTAATTTTTAGATTTCACTCTGTTTTATCCTATATGGATACATGTAGTTGGAACTCTAAATCAAACACGGTTTGTGCTAGCCCTTGGAAACTTGACACAATAAAGTAGTTCCAAGTTTTATTTCTATGGTTTGTTTCCTATTGATGTAGCCCTAAGCAGAGACTGGCACAAATCACTTTCATGGAAACGGGTTGCCAAGTTTTCAAAAAACTACGAGTTTCCTGAAATCTCAGCATATATTTTTTCACCCAATCTTGATGACACTTTCAGGTAATGATCAGTACCCCAATCCCACTTGGCTCACCAAATTTCGTTCTTCTAGGTTAAACCGTTCGTTGGCAGTAACAGTTTTAATTTTTAGGTTTCACTCTGTTTTCTCCTATATGGATACATGTAGTTGGAACTCTAAATCAAACACGGTTTGTGCTAGCTCTTTGAAACTTGACAAAATAAAGTAGTTCCAAGTTCTATCTCTATGGTTTGTTTCCTATTGATGTAGCCCTAAGCAGAGATGGGCGCAAATCACTTTCATGGAAATTTGTTGCCAAGCTTCCAAAAAACTACGAGTTTCCTGAAATCTCAGCATACATTTTTTTCACCCAATCTTGATGACACTTTCAGGTAATGATCAGTACCCCAATCCCACTTGGCTCACCAAATTTCATTCTTCTAGGTTAAACCGTTCGTTGGTAGTATCAGTTTTAATTTTTAGGTTTCACTCTGTTTTCTCCTATATGGATACATGTAGTTGGAACTCTAAATCAAACACGGTTTGTGCTAGATCTTGGAAACTTGACACAATAAAGTAGTTCCAAGTTCTATCTCTATGGTTTGTTTCCTATTGATGTAGCCCTAAGCACAGACCAGCGCAAATCACTTTCATGGAAAGGGGTTTCCAAACTTCCAAAAAAGTACGAGTTTCCTGAAATCTCATCATACATTTTTTCACCCAATCTTGATGACACTTTCAGGAAATGATCAGAACCCCAATCCCACTTGGCTCACTAAATTTCGTTCTTCTAGGTTAAACCGTTCGTTGGCAGTATCAGTTTTAATTTGTAGGTTTCACTCTGTTTTCTCCTATATGTATACACGTAGTTGGAACTCTAAATCAAACACAGTTTGTGCTAGCTCTTTGAAACTTGACAAAATAAAGTAGTTCCAAGGTCTATCTCTATGGTTTGTTTCCTATTGATGTAGCCCAAAGCAGAGACTGGCGCGAATCCCTTTCATAGAAAGGGGTTGCCAAACTTCCAAAAAACTACGAGTTTCCTGAAATCTCAGCATACATTTTTTCACCCAATCTTGATGAAACTTTCAGGTAATGATCACTACCCCAATCCCACTTGGCTCACCAAATTTCGTTCTTCTAGGTTAAACCGTTTGTTGGCAGTAACAGTTTTAATTTTTAGATTTCACTCTGTTTTCTCCTATATGGATACATGTAGTTGGAACTCTGAATCAAACACGGTTTGTGCTAGCTCTTTGAAACTTGACACAATAAAGTAGTTCCAAGGTCTATCTCTATGGTTTGTTTCCTATTGATGTAGCCCTAAGCAGAAACTGGCGCAAATCACTTTCATGGAAAGGGGTTGCCAAGCTTCCAAAAAACTACGAGTTTCCTGAAAACTCAGCACACATTTTTTCACCCAATCTTTATGACACTTTCAGGTAAATATCAGTACCCCAATCCCACTTGGCTCACCAAATTTCGTTCTTCTAGGTTAAACCGTTCGTTGGCAGTATCAGTTTTAATTTTTAGGTTTTATTCTGTTTTCTCCTATATGGATACATGTAGTTGGAACTCTAAATCAAACACGGTTTATGCTAGCCCTTGGAAACTTGACACAATAAAGTAGTTCCAAGTTCTATTTCTATGGTTTGTTTCCTATTGATGTAGCCCTAAGCAGAGACTGGCACAAATCACTTTCATGGAAAGGGGTTGGCAAGCTTCCAAAAAACTACGAGTTTCCTGAAATCTCAGCATACATTTTTTCACCCAATCGTGATGACACTTTCAGGTATTGATCAGTACCCCAATCCCACTGGGCTCACCAAATTTCGTTCTTCTAGGTAAAACCGTTCGTTGGCAGTAACAGTTTTAATTTTTAGGTTTCACTCTGTTTTCTCGTATATGGATACATGTAGTTGGAAATCTAAATCAAACACGGTTTGTGCTAGCTCTTTGAAACTTGACACAATAAAGTAGTTCCAAGTTCTAACTCTATGGTTTGTTTCCTATTGATGTAGCCCTAAGCAGAGACTGGTGCAAATCACTTTTATGGAAAGGGGTTGCCAAGCTTCCAAAAAACTACGAATTTCCTGAAATCTCAGCACACATTTTTTCACCCAATCTTGATGACACTTTCAGGTAATGATCAGTACCCCAATCCCACTTGGCTCAGCAAATTTCATTCTTCTAGGTTAAACCGTTCGTTGGCAGTATCAGTTTTAATTTTTAGGTTTCACTCTGTTTTATCCTGTATGGATACATGTAGTTGGAACTCTAAATCAAACACGGTTTGTGCTAGGTCTTTGAAACTTGACACAATAAAGTAGTTCCAAGTTCTATCTCTATGGTTTCTTTCCTATTGATGTAGCCCTAAGCAGAGACCGTCGCAAATCACTTTCATGGAAAGTTGTTGCCAACCTTCCAAAAATCTACGAGTTTCCTGACATCTCAGCACACATTTTTTCACCCAATCTTGATGACACTTTCAGGTAATGATCAGTACCCCAATCCCACTTGGCTCACCAAATTTCGTTCTTCTAGGTTAAACCGTTCGTTGGCAGTAACAGTTTTAATTTTTAGGTTTCACTCTGTTTTCTCCTATATGGATACATGTAGTTGGAACTCTAAATCAAACACGGTTTGTGCTAGCCCTTGGAAACTAGACACAATAAAGTAGTTCCAAGTTTTATTTCTATGGTTTGTTTCCTATTGATGTAGCCCTAAGCAGAGACTGGCACAAATCCCTTTCATGGAAAGGGGTTGCCAAGCTTCCAAAAAACTAGGAGTTTCCTGAAATCTCAGCATGCATTTTTTCACCCAATCATGATGACACTTTCAGGTAATGATCAGTACCCCAATCCCACTTGGCTCACCAAATTTCGTTCTTCTCGGTTAAACCGTTCGTTGGCAGTAACAGTTTTAATTTTTAGGTTTTACTCTGTTTTCTCCTATATGGATACATGTAGTTGGAACTCTAAATCAAACACGGTTTGTGCTAGCTCTTTGAAACTTGACACAATAAAGTAGTTCCAAGTTCTATCTCTATGGTTTGTTTCCTATTGATGTAGCCCTAAGCAGAGATGGGCGCAAATCACTTTCATGGAAATTTGTTGCCAAGCTTCCAAAAAACTACGAGATTCCTGAAATCTCAGCACACATTTTTTCACCCAATCTTTATGACACTTTCAGGTAAATATCAGTACCCCAATCCCACTTGGCTCACCAAATTTCCTTCTTCTAGGTTAAACCGTTCGTTGGCAGTATCAGTTTTAATTTTTAGGTTTCACTCTGTTTTCTCCTATATGGATACATGTAGATGGAACTCTAAATCAAACACGGTTTGTGCTAGCCCTTGGAAACTTGACACAGTAAAGTAATTCCAAGTTCTGTTTCTATGGTTTGTTTCCTATTGATGTAGCCCTAAGCAGAGACTGGCACAAATCCCTTTCATGGAAAGGGGTTGCCAAGCTTCCAAAAAACTACGAGTTTCCTGAAATCTCAGCACACATTTTTTCACCCAATCTTTATGACACTTTCAGGTAAATATCAGTACCCCAATCCCACTTGGCTCACCAAATTTCCTTCTTCTAGGTTAAACCGTTCGTTGGCAGTATCAGTTTTAATTTTTAGGTTTCACTCTGTTTTCTCCTATATGGATACTTGTAGTTGGAACTCTAAATCAAACACGGTTTGTGCTAGCCCTTGGAAACTTGACACAATAAAGTAGTTCCAAGTTCTGTTTCTATGGTTTGTTTCCTATTGATGTAGCCCTAAGCAGAGACTGGCACAAATCCCTTTCATGGAAAGGGGTTGCCAAGCTTCCAAAAAACTACGAGTTTCCTGAAATCTCAGCATACATTTTTTCACCCAATCTTGATGACACTTTCAGGTAATGATCAGTACCCCAATCCCACTTGGCTCACCATATTTCGTTCTTCTAGGTTAAACCATTCGTTGGCAGTAACAGTTTTAATTTTTAGGTTTCACTCTGTTTTTTCCTATATGGATACATGTAGTTGGAACTCTAAATCAAACACGGTTTGTGCTAGCTCTTTGAAACTTCAAACATTAAAGTAGTTCCAAGGTCTATCTCTATGGTTTGTTTCCCATTGATGTAGCCCTAAGCAGAGACTGGCGCAAATCACTTTCATAGAAAGTTGTTGCCAAGCTTCCAAAAAACTAAGAGTTTCCTGAAATATCAGCACACATTTTTTCACCCAATCTTGATTACACTTTCAGGTAATGATCAGTACCCCAATCCCACTTGGCTCACCAAATTACGTTCTTCTAGGTTAAACTGTTCATTGGCAGTAACAGTTTTAATTTTTAGGTTTCACTTTGTTTTCTCCTATATGGATACATGTAGTTGGAACTCTAAATCAAACACGGTTTGTGCTAGCTCTTTGAAACTTGACACAATAAAGTAGTTCCAAGTTCTATCTCTATGGTTTGTTTCCTATTGATGTAGCCCTAAGCAGAGATGGGCACAAATCACTTTCATGGAAATTTGTTGCCAAGCTTCCAAAAAACTACGAGTTTCCTGAAATCTCAGCACACAGTTTTTCTCCCCATGTTGATGACACTTTCAGATAATGATCAGTACCCCAATCCCACTTGGCTCACCAAATTTCATTCTTCTAGGTTAATCCGTTCGTTGGCATCATCAGTTTAAATTTTTAGGTTTCACTCTGTTTTCTCCTATATGGATACATGTATTTGGAACTCTAAATCAAACACGGTTTGTGCTAGATCTTGGAAACTTGACACAATAAAGTAGTTCCAAGTTCTATCTCTATGGTGTGTTTTTTATTGATGTAGCCCTAAGCAGAGACCGGTGCGAATCACTTTCATGGAAAGGAGTTGCCAAACTTCCAAAAAACTACGAGTTTCCTGAAATCTCAGCATACATTTTTTCACCCAAACTTGATGACACTTTCAGGTAATGATCAGTACCCCAATCCCACTTGGCTCACCAAATTTCATTCTTCTAGGTTAAACCGTTCGTTGGCAGTATCAGTTTTAATTTTTAGGTTTCACTCTCTTTTCTCCTTATGGATACATGTAGTTGGAACTCTAAATCAAACACGGTTTGTGCTAGATCTTGGAAACTTGACACAATAAAGTAGTTCCATGTTCTATCACTATGGTTTGTTTCCTATTGATGTAGCCCTAAGCACAGACCAGCGCAAATCACTTTCATGGAAAGGGGTTTCCAAACTTCCAAAAAAGTACGAGTTTCCTGAAATCTCATCATACATTTTTTCACCCAATCTTGATGACACTTTCAGGTAATGATCAGAACCCCAGTCCCACTTGGCTCACTAAATTTCGTTCTTCTAGGTTAAACCGTTCGTTGGCAGTATCAGTTTTAATTTGTAGGTTTCACTCTGTTTTCTCCTATATGGATACATGTAGTTGGAACTCTAAATCAAACACGGTTTGTGCTAGCTCTTTGAAACTTGACACAATAAAGTAGTTCCAAGTTGTATCTCTATGGTTTCTTTCCTATTGATGTAGCCCTAAGCAGAGACCGTCGCAAATCACTTTCATGGAAAGTTGTTGCCAAGCTTCCAAAAAACTACGAGTTTCCTGAAATATCAGCACACATTTTTTCACCCAATCTTGATTACACTTTTAGGTAATGATCAGTACCCCAATCCCACTTGGCTCACCAAATTTCGTTCTTCTAGGTTAAACCGTTCGTTGGCAGTAACAGTTTTAATTTTTAGGTTTCACTCTGTTTTCTCCTATATGGATACATGTCGTTGGAACTCTAAATCAAACACGGTTTGTGCTAGCCCTTGGAAACTAGACACAATAAAGTAGTTCCAAGTTTTATTTCTATGGTTTGTTTCCTATTGATGTAGCCCTAAGCAGAGACTGGCACAAATCCCTTTCATGGAAAGGGGTTGCCAAGCTTCCAAAAAACTACGAGTTTCCTGAAATCTCAGCATGCATTTTTTCACCCAATCATGATGACACTTTCAGGTAATGATCAGTACCCCAATCCCACTTGGCTCACCAAATTTCGTTCTTCTCGGTTAAACCGTTCGTTGGCAGTAACAGTTTTAATTTTTAGGTTTTACTCTGTTTTCTCCTATATGGATACATGTAGTTGGAACTCTAAATCAAACACGGTTTGTGCTAGCTCTTTGAAACTTGACACAATAAAGTAGTTCCAAGTTCTATCTCTATGGTTTGTTTCCTATTGATGTAGCCCTAAGCAGAGATGGGCGCAAATCACTTTCATGGAAATTTGTTGCCAAGCTTCCAAAAAACTACGAGATTCCTGAAATCTCAGCACACATTTTTTCACCCAATCTTTATGACACTTTCAGGTAAATATCAGTACCCCAATCCCACTTGGCTCACCAAATTTCCTTCTTCTAGGTTAAACCGTTCGTTGGCAGTATCAGTTTTAATTTTTAGGTTTCACTCTGTTTTCTCTTATATATTTATACATGTAGTTGGAACTCTAAATCAAACACGGTTTGTGCTAGCCCTTGGAAACTTGACACAATAAAGTAGTTCCAAGTTCTAACTCTATGGTTTGTTTCCTATTGATGTAGCCCTAAGCAGAGACTGGCACAAATCCCTTTCATGGAAAGGGGTTGCCAAGCTTCCAAAAAACTACGAGTTTCCTGAAATCTCAGCACACATTTTTTCACCCAATCTTGATGACACTTTCAGGTAATGATCTGTACCCCAATCCCACTTGGCTCACCATATTTCGTTCTTCTAGGTTAAACCGTTCGTTGGCAGTAACAGTTTTAATTTTTAGGTTTCACTCTGTTTTTTCCTATATGGATACATGTAGTTGGAACTCTAAATCAAACACGGTTTGTGCTAGCTCTTTGAAACTTCAAACATTAAAGTAGTTCCAAGGTCTATCTCTATGGTTTGTTTCCCATTGATGTAGCCCTAAGCAGAGACTGGCGCAAATCACTTTCATAGAAAGTTGTTGCCAAGCTTCCAAAAAACTAAGAGTTTCCTGAAATATCAGCACACATTTTTTCACCCAATCTTGATTACACTTTCAGGTAATGATCAGTACCCCAATCCCACTTGGCTCACCCAATTTCGTTCTTCTAGGTTAAACCGTTCATTGGCAGTAACAGTTTTAATTTTTAGGTTTCACTTTGTTTTCTCCTATATGGATACATGTAGTTGGAACTCTAAATCAAACACGGTTTGTGCTAGCTCTTTGAAACTTGACACAATAAAGTAGTTCCAAGTTCTATCTCTATGGTTTGTTTCCTATTGATGTAGCCCTAAGCAGAGATGGGCACAAATCACTTTCATGGAAATTTGTTGCCAAGCTTCCAAAAAACTACGAGTTTCCTGAAATCTCAGCACACAGTTTTTCTCCCCATGTTGATGACACTTTCAGATAATGATCAGTACCCCAATCCCACTTGGCTCACCAAATTTCATTCTTCTAGGTTAATCCGTTCGTTGGCATCATCAGTTTAAATTTTTAGGTTTCACTCTGTTTTCTCCTATATGGATACATGTATTTGGAACTCTAAATCAAACACGGTTTGTGCTAGATCTTGGAAACTTGACACAATAAAGTAGTTCCAAGTTCTATCTCTATGGTGTGTTTTTTATTGATGTAGCCCTAAGCAGAGACCGGTGCGAATCACTTTCATGGAAAGGAGTTGCCAAACTTCCAAAAAACTACGAGTTTCCTGAAATCTCAGCATACATTTTTTCACCCAATCTTGATGACACTTTCAGGTAATGATCAGTACCCCAATCCCACTTGGCTCACCAAATTTCGTTCTTCTAGGTTAAACCGTTTGTTGGCAGTAACAGTTTTAATTTTTAGATTTCACTCTGTTTTCTCCTATATGGATACATGTAGTTGGAACTCTAAATCAAACACGGTTTGTGCTAGATCTTGGAAACTTGACACAATAAAGTAGTTCCAAGTTCTATCTCTATGGTGTGTTTTTTATTGATGTAGCCCTAAGCAGAGACCGGTGCGAATCACTTTCATGGAAAGGAGTTGCCAAACTTCCAAAAAACTACGAGTTTCCTGAAATCTCATCATACATTTTTTCACCCAATCTTGATGACACTTTCAGGTAATGATCAGAACCCCAGTCCCACTTGGCTCACTAAATTTCGTTCTTCTAGGTTAAACCGTTCGTTGGCAGTATCAGTTTTAATTTTTAGGTTTCACTCTGTTTTCTCCTATATGGATACATGTAGTTGGAACTCTAAATCAAACACGGTTTGTGCTAGCTCTTTGAAACTTGACACAATAAAGTAGTTCCAAGTTCTATCTCTATGGTTTCTTTCCCATTGATGTAGCCCTAAGCAGAGACCGTCGCAAATCACTTTCATGGAAAGTTGTTGCCAAGCTTCCAAAAAACTACGAGTTTCCTGAAATATCAGCACACATTTTTTCACCCAATCTTGATTACACTTTTAGGTAATGATCAGTACCCCAATCCCACTTGGCTCACCAAATTTCGTTCTTCTAAGTTAAACCATTCGTTGGCAGTAACAGTTTTAATTTTTAGGTTTCACTCTGTTTTCTCCTACATGGATACATGTAGTTGGAACTCTAAATCAAACACGTTTTGTGCTAGATCTTGGAAACTTGACACAATAAAGTAGTTCCAAGTTCTATCTCTATGGTTTGTTTCCTATTGATGTAGCCCTAAGCAGAGACTGGCGCGAATCCCTTTCATAGAAAAGGGTTGCCAAACTTCCAAAAAACTACGAGTTTCCTGAAATCTCAGCATACATTTTTTCACCCAATCTTGATGAAACTTTCAGGTAATGATCACAACCCCAATCCCACTTGGCTCACCAAATTTCGTTCTTCTAGGTTAAACCGTTTGTTGGCAGTAACAGTTTTAATTTTTAGATTTCACTCTGTTTTCTCCTATATGGATACATGTAGTTGGAACTCTAAATCAAACACGGTTTGTGCTAGCTCTTTGAAACTTGACACAATAAAGTAGTTCCAAGGTCTATCTCTATGGTTTGTTTCCTATTGTTGTAGCCCTAAGCAGAGACTGGCGCAAATCACTTTCATGGAAAGGGGTTGCCAAGCTTCCAAAAAACTACGAGTTTCCTGAAAACTCAGCACACATTTTTTCACCCAATCTTTATGACACTTTCAGGTAAATATCAGTACCCCAATCCCACTTGGCTCACCAAATTTCGTTCTTCTAGGTTAAACCGTTCGTTGGCAGTAACAGTTTTAATTTTTAGGTTTCACTCTGTTTTCTCCTATATGGATACATGTAGTTGGAACTCTAAATCAAACACGGTTTGTCCTAGCCCTTGGAAACTTGTCACAATAAAGTAGTTCCAAGTTCTATCTCTATGGTTTGTTTCCTATTGATGTAGCCCTAAGCAGAGACTTGCGCAAATCACTTTCATGGAAAGTTGTTGCCAAGCTTCCAAAAAACTACGAGTTTCCTGAAATATCAGCACACATTTTTTCACCAAATCTTGATTACACTTTCAGGTAATGATCAGTACGCCTATCCCACTTGGCTCACCAAATTTCGTTCTTCTAGGTTAAACCGTTCGTTGGCAGTAACAGTTTTAATTTTTAGGTTTCACTCTGTTTTCTCCTATGTGGATATATGTAGTTGGAAGTCTAAATCAAACACGGTTTTTGCTAGCCCTTGGAAACTAGACACAATAAAGTAGTTCCAAGTTTTATTTCTATGGTTTGTTTCCTATTGATGTAGCCCTAAGCAGAGACTGGCACAAATCCCTTTCATGGAAAGGGGTTGCCAAGCTTCCAAAAAACTACGAGTTTCCTGAAATCTCAGCATGCATTTTTTCACCCAATCATGATGACACTTTCAGGTAATGATCAGTACCCCAATCCCACTTGGCTCACCAAATTTCGTTCTTCTCGGTTAAACCGTTCGTTGGCAGTAACAGTTTTAATTTTTAGGTTTCTCTCTGTTTTCTCCTCTATGGATACATGTAGTTGGAACTCTAAATCAAACACGGTTTTTGCTAGCTCTTTGAGTCTTGTCACAATAAAGTAGTTCCAAGTTCTATCTCTATGGTTTGTTTCCTATTGATGTAGCCCTAAGCAGAGACTGGCACAAATCAATTTCATGGAAATTTGTTGCCAAGCTTCCAAAAAACTACGAGTTTCCTGACATCTCAGCACATATTTTTTCACCCAATCTTGATGACACTTTCAGGTAATGATCAGTACCCCAATCCTACTTGGCTCACCAAATTTCGTTCTTCTATGTGAAACTGTTCGTTGGCAGTATCAGTTTTAATTTTTAGATTTCACTCTGTTTTCTCCTATATGGATACATGTAGTTGGAACTCTAAATCAAACACGGTTTGTGCTAGCTCTTTGAAACTTGACACAATAAAGTAGTTCCAAGGTCTATCTCTATGGTTTGTTTCCTATTGATGTAGCCCTAAGCAGAGACTGGCGCAAATCACTTTCATGGAAAGGGGTTGCCAAGCTTCCAAAAAACTACGAGTTTTTTGAAATCTCAGCACACATTTTTTCACCCAATCTTTATGACACTTTCAGGTAAATATCAGTCCCCAATCCCACTTGGCTCACCAAATTTCGTTCTTCTAGGTTAAACCGTTCGTTGGCAGTATCAGTTTTAATTTTTAGGTTTCACTCTGTTTTCTCCTATATGGATACATGTAGTTGGAACTCTAAATCAAACACGGTTTGTGCTAGCCCTTGGAAACTTGACACAATAAAGTAGTTCCAAGTTCTATTTCTATGGTTTGTTTCCTATTGATGTAGCCCTAAGCAGAGACTGGCACAAATCACTTTCATGGAAAGGGGTTGCCAAGCTTCCAAAAAACTACGAGTTTCCTGAAATCTCAGCATACATTTTTTCACCCAATCGTGATGACACTTTCAGGTATTGATCACTACCCCAATCCCACTTGGCTCACCAAATTTCGTTCTTCTAGGTTAAACCGTTCGTTGTTAGTATCAGTTTTAATATTTAGGTTTCACTCTGTTTTATCCTATATGGATACATGTAGTTGGAACTCTAAATCAAACACGGTTTGTGCTAGCTCTTGGAAACTTGACACAATAAAGTAGTTCCAAGTTCTAACTCTATGGTTTGTTTCCTATTGATGTAGCCCTAAGCAGAGACTGGCGCAAATCACTTACATGGAAATTTGTTGCCAAGCTTCCAAAAAACTACGAGTTTCCTGAAATCTCAGCACACATTTTTTCACCCAATCTTGATGACACTTTCAGGTAATGATCAGTACCCCAATCCCACTTGGCTCAAAAATTTCATTCTTCTAGGTTAAACCGTTCCTTGGCCTTATCAGTTTTAATTTTTATGTTTCACTCTGTTTTCTCCTATATGGATACATGTTGTTGGACCTCTAAATCAAACACGGTTTGTGGTAGCTCTTGGAAACTTCAAACAATAAAGTAGTTCCAAAGTCTATCTCTATGGTTTGTTTCCTATTGATGTAGCCCTAAGCAGAGACTGGCGCAAATCACTTTCATGTAAAGGGGTTGCCAAGCTTCCAAAAAATACAAGTTTCTTGAAATCTCAGCACACATTTTTTTCACCCAATCTTGATGACACTTTCAGGTAATGATCAGTACCCCAATCCCACTTTTCTCACCAAATTTCGTTCTTCTAGGTTAAACCGTTCGTTGGCAGTATCAGTTTTAATTTTTAGGATTCACTGTGTTTTCTCCTATATGGATATTGTAGTTGGAACTCTAAATCAAACACGGTTTGTGCTAGATCTTGGAAACCTGACACAATAAAGTAGTTCCAAGTTCTATCTCTATGGTTTGTTTACTATTGATGTAGCACTAAGAAGAGACCGGCGCAAATCACTTTCATGGAAAGGGGTTGCCAAACTTCCAAAAAACTACGAGTTTTCTGAAATCTCAGCACACATTTTTTCACCCAATCTTGATGACACTTTCAGGTAATGATCAGTACCCCAGTCCCACTTGGCTCACCAAATTTCGTTCTTCTAGGTTAAACCGTTCGTTGGCAGTATCAGTTTTAATTTTTAGGTTTCACTCTGTTTTCTCCTATATATACACATGTCGTTGGAACTCTAAATCAAACACGGTTTGTGCTAGCCCTTGGAAACTTGACACAATAAAGTAGTTCCAAGTTCTATCTCTATGGTTTGTTTCCTATTGATGTAGCTCTAAGCAGAGACTGGCACAAATCACTTTCATAAAAAGCGGTTGCCAAGCTTCCAAAAAACAACGAATTTCCTGAAATCTCAGCATACATTTTTTCCCCCAATCTTGATGACACTTTCAGGTAATGATCAGTACCCCAATCCCACTTGGCTCACCAAATTCCATTCTTCTAGGTGAAACCGTTCGTTGTCAGTATCAGTTTTAATTTTTAGCTTTCACTCTGTTGTCTCCTATACGGATACATGTCGTTGGAACTCTAAATCAAACACGGTTTGTGCAGCCCTTGGAAACTTGACACAATAAAGTAGTTCCAAGTTCTATCTCTATGGTTTGTTTCCTATTGATGTAGCCCTAAGCAGAGACTGGCACAAATCACTTTAATGGAAAGCCGTTGCCTAGCTTCCAAAAAACTACGAGTTTCCTGAAATCTCAGCACAGATTTTTTCACCCAATCTTGATGACACTTTCAGATAATGATCAGTACCCCAATCGCACTTGGCACACCAAATTTCGTTCTTCTAGGTTAAACCGTTCATTGGTAGTAACAGTTTAAATTTTTAAGTTTCACTGTGTTTTCTCCGATATGGATACATGTAGTTGGAAATCTAAATCAAACACGGTTTGTGCTAGCTCTTTGAAACGTGACACAAAAATGTAGTTCCAAGTTCTATCTCTATGGTTTGTTTCCTATTGATGTAGCCCTAAGCAGAGACCTGCGCAAATCACTTTCATGGAAAGTTGTTCCCAAGCTTCCAAAAAACTACAAGTTTCCTGAAATCTCAGCACACATTTTTTTCACCCAAACTTGATGACACTTTCAGGTAAATATCAGTACCCCAATCCCACTTGGCTCACCAAATTTGGTTCTTCTAGTTTAAACTGTTCGTTGGCAGTAACAGTTTTAATTTTTAGGTTTATCTCTGTTTTCTCCTATATGGATACATGTAATTGAAACTCTAAATCAAACACGGTTTGTGCTAGCCCTTGGAATATTGACACAATAAAGTAGTTCCAAGTTCTTTCTCTATGGTTTGTTTCCTATTGATGTAGCCCTAAGCAGAGACTGGCGCAAATCACTTTAATGGAAAGGGGTTGCCATGCTTCCAAAAAACTACGAGTTTCCTGAAATCTCAGCATACATTTTTTCACCCAATCTTGATGACACTTTCAGGTAATGATCAGTACCCCAATCCCACTTGGCTCACCAATTTTCGTTCTTCTAGGTTAAACCGTTCGTTGGCAGTATCAGTTTTAATTTTTAGATTTCACTCTGTTTTCTCCTATATGATTACATGTATTTGGAACTCTAAATCAAACACGGTTTGTGCTAGCTCTTAGAAACTTGACACAATAAAGTAGTTCAAAGTTCTATCTCTATGGTTTGTTTCCTATTGATGTAGCCCTAAGCAGAGACTGGCGCAAATCACTTTCATGGATATTTGTTGCCAGGCTTCCAAAAAACTACGAGTTTCCCGAAATCTCAGCACACATTTTTTCAACCAATCTTGATGACACTTTCAGGTAATGATCCGTACCCCAATCCCACTTGGCTCACCATTTTTCGTTCTTCTATGTTAAACCGTTCGTTGGCAGTATCAGTTTTAATTTTTAGGTTTCACTCTGTTTTCTCCTATATGGATACATGTAGTTGGAACTCTAAATCAAACATGGTTTGTGCTAGCTCTTGGAAACTTGACACAATAAAGTAGTTCCAAGTTCTATCTCTATGGTTTGTTTCCTATTGATGTAGCCCTAAGCAGAGACTGGCGCAAATCACTTTCATTGAAAGGGGTTGCCAAGCTTCCAAAAAACTACGAGTTTCCCGAAATCTCAGCACACATTTTTTCACCCAATCTTGATGACACTTTCAGGTAATGATCAGTACCCCAATCCCACTTGGCTCACCAAATTTTGTTCTTCTATGTTAAACCGTTCGTTGGCAGTAACAGTTTTAACTTTCAGGTTTCATTCTGTTTTCTCCTATATGGATACATGTAATTGGAACTCTAAATCAAACACGGTTTGTGCTAGCTCTTTGAAACTTGACACAATAAAGTAGTTCCAAGTTCTATCTCTATGGTTTGTTTCCTATTGATGTAGCCCTAAGCAGAGACCGGTGCAAATCACTTTCATGGAAAGGGGTTGCCAAGCTTCCAAAAAACTACGAGTTTCCTGAAATCTCAGAACACATTCTTTCACCCAATCTTGATGACACTTTCAGGTAATGATACGTACCCCAATCCCACTTGGCTCACCAAATTTCGTTATTCTAGGTTAAACCGTTCGTTGGCAGTATCAGTTTTAATATTTAGGTTTCACTCTGTTTTCTCCTATGTGGATACATGTATTTGGAACTCTAAATCAAACACGGTTTGTGCTAGATCTTGGAAACTTGACACAATAAAGTATTTCCAAGTTCTATCTCTATGGTTTGTTTCCTATTGATGTAGCCCTAAGCAGAGACCGGCGCAAATCACTTTCATGGAAAGGGTTTGCCAAACTTCCAAAAAACTACGAGTTTCCTGAAATCTCAGCATATATTTTTTCACCCAATCTTGAAGACACTTTCAGGTAATGATCAGTTCCCCAATCCCACTTGGCTCACCAAATTTCGTTCTTCTAAGTTAAACCGTTCATTGGCAGTAACAGTTTTAATTTTTATTTTTCACTCTGTTTTCTCCTACATGGATACATGTAGTTGGAACTCTAAATCAAACACGGTTTGTGCTAGCCCTTGGAAACTTGACACAATAAAGTAGTTCCAAGTCTATCTCTATGGTTTGTTTCCTATTGAGTAGCCCTAAGCAGAGACTGGCACAAATCACTTATAAAAATGGGTTGCCAAGCTTCCAAAAAACTACGAGTTTCCTGATATCTCTGCACACATTTTTTCACCCAATCTTTATGACACTTTCAGGTAATGATCAGCACCCCAATCCCACTTGGCTCACCAAATTTGTTTCTTCTAAGTTAAACCGTTCGTTGGCAATATCAGTTTTAATTTTTAGGTTTCACTCTGTTTTCTCCTATATGGATACATGTAGTTGGAACTCTAAATCAAACAAGGTTTGTGGTAGCTCTTGGAAACTTGACACAATAAAGTAGTTCCAAGTTCTATCTCTATGTTTTGTTTCCTATTGATGTAGCCCTAAGCAGAGACTGGCGCAAATCACTTACATGGAAAGGGGTTGCCAAGCTTCCAAAAAACTACGAGTTTCCTGAAATCTCAGAACACATTTTTTCACCAAATCTTGATGACACTTTCAGGTAATGATCATTACCCCAATCCCACTTGGCTCACCAAATTTCGTTATTCTAGGTTAAACCGTTCGTTGGCAGTATCAGTTTTAATTTTTAGGTTTCACTCTGTTTTCTCCTATATGGATACATGTAGTTGGAACTCTAAATCAAACACGGTTTGTGCTAGCTCTTGGAAACTTGACACAATAAAGTAGTTCCAAGTTCTATCTCTATGGTTTGTTTCCTATTGATGTAGCCTTAAGAAGAGACCGGCACAAATCATTTAATGGAAAGGGCTTGCCAAGTTTCCAAAAAACTACGAGTTTCCTGAAATCTCAGCATTCATTTTTTCACCCAATCTTGAAGACACTTTCAGGTAATGATCAGTACCACAATCCCACTTGGATCACCAAATTTCGTTCTTCTAGGTTAAACTGTTCGCTGGCAGTAACAGTTTTAATTTTTAGGTTTCACTCTGTTTTCTCCTATATGGATACATGTAGTTGGAACTCTAAATCAAACACGGTTTGTGCTAGCTCTTTGAAACTTGACACAATAAAGTAGTTCCAAGTTCTATCTCTACAGTTTGTTTCCTATTGATGTAGCCCTAAGCAGAGACCGGCGCAAATCACTTTCATGGAAAGTTGTTGCCAAGCTTCCAAAAAACTACGAGTTTTGGTATCTCAGCACACATTTTTTCACCCAAACTTGATGACACTTTCAGGTAATGATCAGTACCCCAATCCCACTTGGCTCACCAAATTTCGTTCTTCTAGGTTAAACCGTTCGTTAGCAGTATCAGTTTTAATTTTTAGGTTTCACTCTGTTTTCTCCAATATGGATACATGTAGTTGGAACTCTAAATCAAACACGGTTTGTGCTAGATCTGGGAAACTTGACCCAATAAAGTAGTTCCAAGTTCTATCTCTATGGTTTGTTTTCTATTTATGTAGCGCTAAGCAGAGACTGGCGCAAATCACTTTCATGGAAAGGGGTTGCCAAGCTTCAAAAAAACTACGATTTTCCTGAAATCTCAGCATACATTCTTTCACCCAAACTTGATGACACTTTCAGGTAATGATCAGTACCCCATTCCCACTTGGCTCACCAAATTTCTTTCTTCTAGGTTAAACCGTTCGTTGGCAGTATCAGTTTAAATTTTTTGGTTTCACTCTGTTTTCTCCTATATGGATATATGTAGTTGGAACTCTAAATCAAACAAGGTTTGTGCTAGCCCTTGGAATCTTGACACAATAAAGTAGTTCCAAGTTCTATCTCTATGGTTTGTTTCCTATTGATGTAGCCCTAAGCAGAGACTGGCGCAAATCACTTTCAAGGAAAGGGGTTGCCAAGCTTCCAAAAAACTACGAGTTTCCTGACATCTCAGCATACATATTTTCACCCAATCTTGATGACACTTTCAGGTAATGATCACTACCCCAATCCCACTTGGCTCTCCAAATTTCATTCTTCTAGTTTAAACCGTTCATTGGCAGTATCAGTTTTAATTTTTAGGTTTCAATCTGTTTTCTCCTATATGGATACAGGTAGATGGAACTCTAAATCAAACACGGTTTGTTCTAGCCCTTGGAAATTTGACACAATAAAGTAGTTCCAAGTTCTATCTCTATGGTTTCTTTCCTATTGAGTAGCCCTAAGCAGAGACTGGCACAAATCACTTTCAAAAACGGGGTTGCCAAGCTTCCAAAAAACTACGAGTTTCCTGATATCTCAGCACACATTTTTTCACCCAATCTTGATGACACTTGAGGGAATGATCAGAACCCCAATCCCACTTGGTTCACCAAATTTGGTTTTTCTAGGTTAATCCGTTCGTTGGCAGTAACAGTTTTAATTTTTAGGTTTCACTCTGTTTTCTCCTATATGGATACATGTAGTTGGAACTCTAAATCAAACACGGTTTGTGCTAGCTCTTTGAAACTTGACAAAATAAAGTAGTTCCAAGTTCTATCTCTATGGTTTGTTTCCTATTGATGTAGCCCTAAGCAGAGACTGGCACAAATCACTTTCATGGAAAGGGGTTGCCAAGCTTCCAAAAAACTACGAGTTTCCTAACATCTTAGCATACATATTTTCACCCAATCTTGATGACACTTTCAGGTAATGATCACTACCCCAATCCCACTTGGCTCACCAAATTTCGTTCTTCTAGGTTAAACCGTTCATTGGCAGTAACAGTTTTAATTTTTAGTTTTCACTCTGTTTTCTCCTATATGGATACATGTAGTTGGAACTCTAAATCAAACACGGTTTGTGCTAGCCCTTGTAAACTTGACACAATACAGTAGTTCCTAGTTCTATCTCTATGGTTTGTTTCCTATTGAGTAGCCCTAAGCAGAGACTGGCACAAATCACTTTCAAAAATGTGGTTGCCAAGCTTCCAAAAAACTACGAGTTTCCTGATATCTCAGCACACATTTTTTCACCCAATCTTGATGACACTTTCAGGTAATGATCAGCACCCCAATCCCACTTGGCTCACCAAATTTCGTTCTTCTAGGTTAAACCGTTCGTTGGCAGTAACAGTTTAAATTTTTAGTTTTCACTCTGTTTTCTCCTATATGGATACATGTATTTGGAACTCTAAATCAAACACGGTTTGTGCTAGCTCTTTGAAACTCGCCACAATAAAGTAGTTCCAAGTTCTATCTCTATGGTTTGTTTCGTATTGATGTAGCCCTAAGCAGAGACTGGCGCAAATCACTTATATGAAAAGGCGATGCCAAGCTTCCAAGAAAATATGAATTTCCTGAATTCTCAGCACACATTTTTAAACCCAATCTTGATGACACTTTCAGGTAATGATCAGTACCCCAATCCCACTTGGCTCACCAAATTTCGTTCTTCTAGGTTAAACCTTTCGTTGGCAGAAACAGTTTTAATTTTTAGGTTTCACTCTGTTTTCTCCTATATGGATATATGTAGTTGGAACTCTAAATCAAACACGGTTTGTGCTAGCCCTTGGAATCTTGACACAATAAAGTAGTTCCAAGTTCTATCTCTATGGTTTGTTTTTTATTGATGTAGCCCTAAGCAGAGACTGGCGCAAATCACTTTCAAGGAAAGGGGTTGCCAAGATTCCAAAAAACTACGAGTTTCCTGACATCTCAGCATACATATTTTCACCCAATCTTGATGACACTTTCAGGTAATGATCACTACCCCAATCCCACTTGGCTCACCGAATTTCATTCTTCTAGTTTAAACCGTTCGTTGGCAGTATCAGTTTTAATTTTTAGGTTTCACTCTGTTTTCTCCTATATGGATACAGGTAGATGGAACTCTAAATCAAACACGGTTTGTTCTAGCCCTTGGAAATTTGACACAATAAAGTAGTTCCAAGTTCTATCTCTATGGTTTGTTTCCTATTGAGTAGCCCTAAGCAGAGACTGGCACAAATCACTTTCAAAAAAGGGGTTGCCAAGCTTCCAAAAAACTACGTTTTTCCTGATATCTCAGCACACATTTTTTCACCCAATCTTGATGACACTTTCAGGTAAATATCAGTACCCCAATCCCACTTGGCTCACCAAATTTCGTTCTTCTAGGTTAAACCGTTCGTTGGCAGGAACAGTTTTAATTTTTAAGTTTCACTCTGTTTTCTCCTATATGGATACATGTAGTTGGAACTCTAAATCAAACAAGGTTTGTGCTAGCCCTTGGAAACTTGACACAATAAAGTAATTCAAAGTTCTGTCTCTATGGTTTCTTTCCTATTGATGTAGCCCTAAGCAGAGACTGGCGCAAATCACTTTCATGGAAAGGGGTTGCCAAGCTTCCAAAAAACTACCAGTTTCCTGAAATCTCAGCACACATTTTTTCATCCAATCTTGATGACACTTTCAGGTAATGATCAGTACACCAATCCCACTTGGCTCACCAAATTTCGTTCTTCTAGGTTAAACTGTTCGTTGGCAGTAACAGTTTAAATTTTTAGGTTTCACTCTGTTTTCTCCTATATGGATATATGTAGTTGGAACTCTAAATCAAACATGGATTGTGTTAGCTCTTTAAACTTGACACAATAAAGTAGTTCCAATTTCTATCTCTATGGTTTGTTTCCTATTGATGTAGCCCTAAGCAGAGACCGGCGCAAATCACTTTCATGGAAAGGGGTTGCCAAGATTCCAAAAAACTACGAGTTTCCTGAAATCTCAGCACACATTTTTTCACCCAATCTGATGACACTATCAGGTAATGATCAGTACCCCAATCCCTCTTGGCTCACAAAATTTCGTTCTTGTAGGTTAAACCGTTCGTTGTCAGTATCAGTTTTAATTTTTAGGTTTCACTCTGTTTTCCCTTATATGGATACATGTATTTGGAACTCTAAATCAAACACGGTTTGTGCTAGCTCTATGAAACTTGACACAATAAAGTAATTCCAAGTTCTATCTCTATGGTTTGTTTCCTATTGATGTAGCCCTAAGCAGAGACTGGCGCAAATCACTTTCATGGAAAGGGGTTGCCAAACTTCCAAAAAACTATAAGTTTCCTGAAATCTCAGCATATATTTTTCCCCCAATCTTGATAACACTTTCCGGTAATGATCAGTACCCCAATCCCACTTGGCTCACCAAATTTCGTTCTTCTAGGTTAAACCGTTCGTTGGCTGTAACAGTTTTAATTTTTAGGTTTCACTCTGTTTTCTCCTATATGGATACATGTAGTTGGAACTCTAAATCAAACGCGATTCGTGCTAGCTCTTTGAAACTTGACACAATAAAGTAGTTCCAAATTCTATCTCTATGGTTTCTTTCCTACTGTTGTAGCCCTAAGCAGAGACTGGCACAAATCACTTTCATGGAAATGGGTTGCCAAGCTTCCAAAATACTACGAGTTTCCTGAAATCTCAGCACACATTTTTTCACCCAATCTTGATGACACTTTCCGGTAATGATCAGCACCCCATTCCCACTTGGCTCACCAAATTTCGTTCTTCTAGGTTAAACCGTTCGTTGGCAGTATCAGTTTTAATTTTTAGGTTTCACTCTGCTTTCAACTATATGGATACATGTAGTTGGAACTCTAAATCCAACACGGTTTGTGCTAGCTCTTTGAAACTTGACACAATAAAGTAGTTCCAAGTTCTATCTCTATGGTTTGTTTCCTATTGATGTAGCCCTAAGCAGAGACTGGCGCAAATCAATTTCATGGAAAGGGGTTGCCAAGCTTCCAAAAACTATGAGTTTCCTGAAATCTCAGCACACATTTTTTCACCCAATCTTGATGACACTTTCAGGTAATGATCAGTAAACCAATACCACTTGGTTCACCAAATTACGTTCTTCTAGGTTAAACCGTTCGTTGGCAGTATCAGTTTTAATTTTTAGGTTTCACTCTGTTTTCTCCTATATGGATACATGTAGTTGGAACTCTAAATCAAACACGTTTGTGCTAGCCCTTGGAAACTTGACACAATACAGTAGTTCCAAGTTCTATCTCTATGGTTTGTTTCCTATTGAGTAGCCCTAAGCAGAGACTGTCACAAATCACTTTCAAGGAAAGGGGTTGCCAATCTTCCAAAAAACTACGAGTTTCCTGAAATCTCAGCATACATTTTTTCACCCAAACTTGATGACACTTTCAGGTAATGATCACTACCCCAATCCCACTTGGCTCACCAAATTTAGTTCTTCTAGGTTACACCGTTCGTTGGCAGTATCAGTTTTAATTTTTAGTTTTCACTCTGTTTTCTCCTATATGGATACATGTAGTTGGAACTCTAAATCAAACACGGTTTGTGCTAGCTCTTGAAAACTAGACACAATAAACTAGTTCCAAGTTCTATCTGTATGGTTTGTTTCCTATTGATGTAGCCCTAAGCAGAGACTGGCGCAAATCACTTTCATGGAAAGGGTTGCCAAGGTTCCAAAAAACTACGAGTTTCCTGAAACCTCAGCACACATTTTCTCACCCAATCTTGATGACACTTTCAGGTAATGATCAGTACCCCAATCCCACTTGGCTCACCAAATTTCGTTCTTCTAGGTTAAACCGTTCGTTGGCAGTATCAGTTTTAATTTTTAGGTTTCACTCTGTTTTCTCCTATATGGATACATGTAGTTGGAACTCTAAATCAAACACGGTTTGTGCTAGCCCTTGGAAACTTGACACAATAAAGTAGTTCCAAGTTCTATCTCTATGGTTTGTTTCCTATTGAGTAGCCCTAACCAGAGACTGGCACAAATCACTTTCAAAAATGGGGTTGCCAAGCTTCCAAAAAACTATGAGTTTCCTGATATCTCAGCACACATTTTTTCACCCAATCTTGATGACACTTTCAGGTAATGATCAGTACATCAATCCCACTTGGCTCACCAAATGTCGTTCTTCTAGGTTAAACCGTTCGTTAGCAGTATCAGTTTTAATTTTTAGGTTTCACTCTGTTTTCTCCAATATGGATACATGTAGTTGGAACTCTAAATCAAACATGGTTTGTGTTAGCTCTTTAAACTTGACACAATAAAGAAGTTCCATGTTCTATCTCTATGGTTTGTTTAGTATTGATGTAGCCCTAAGCAGAGACCGGCGCAAATCACTTTCATGGAAAGGGGTTGCCAAGCTTCCGAAAAACTACGTGTTTCCTGAAATCTCAGCATACATTTTTTCACCCAATCTTGATGACACTTTCAGGTAATGATCAGTACCCCAATCCCACGTGGCTCACCAAATTTCATTCTTCTAAGTTAAACCGTTCGTTGGCAGTATCAGTTTTAATTTTTAGGTTTCACTCTGTTTTCTCCTATATGGATACATGTAGTTGGAACTCTAAATCAAACACGGTTTGTGCTAGCTCTTGAAAACTGGACACAATAAAGTAGTTCCAAGTTCTATCTCTATGGTTTTTTCCTATTGATGTAGCCCTAAGCAGAGACTGGCGCAAATCACTTTCATGAAAAGGGGTTGCCAATCTTCCAAAAAACTACGAGTTTCCTGAAATCTCAGCACACATTTTTTCACCCAAATTTGATGACACTTTCAGGTAATGATCAGTACCCCATTCCCACTTGGCTCACCAAATTTCGTTCTTCTAGGTTAAACCGTTCGTTGACTGTAACAGTTTTAATTTTTAGGTTTCACTCTGTTTTCTCCTATATGGAAACATGTAGTTGGAACTCTAAATCAAACACGGTTTGTGCTAGCACTTGGAAACTTGACACAATAAAGTAATTCAAAGTTCTATCTCTATGGTTTCTTTCCTATTGATGTAGCCCTAAACAGAGACTGGCGCAAATCACTTTCATGGAAAGGGGTTGCCATGCTTCCAAAAAACTACGAGTTTCCTGAAATCTCAGCACACATTTTTTCACCCAATCTTGATGACACTTTCAGGTAATGATCAGTACACCAATCCCACTTTGCTCACCAAACTTCGTTCTTTTAGGTTAAACTGTTCGTTGGCACTAACAGTTTTAATTTTTATGTTTCACTCTGTTTTCTCCTATATGGATATATGTAGTTGGAACTCTAAATCAAACATGGTTTGTGTTAGCTCTTTAAACTTGACACAATAAAGTAGTTCCAAGTTCTATCTCTATGGTTTGTTTCCTATTGATGTAGCCCTAAGCAGAGACTGGCGCAAATCACTTTCATGGAAAGGGGTTGCCAAGCTTCCAAAAAACTACGAGTTTCCTGAAATCTCAGCACACATTTTTTCACCCAAATTTGATGACACTTTCAGGTAATGATCAGTACCCCAATCCCACTTGGCTCACCAAATTTCGTTCTTCTAGTTTAAACCGTTCGTTGGCAGTAACAGTTTTAATTTTTAGTTTTCACTCTGTTTTCTCCTATATGATTACATGTATTTGGAACTCTAAATCAAACACGGTTTGTGCTAGCTCTTTGAAACTTGACACAATAAAGTAGTTCCAAGTTCTATCTCTATGGTTTGTTTCATATTGATATAGCCCTAAGCAGAGACTGGCGCAAATCACTTTCATGGAAATTTGTTGCCAAGCTTCCAAAAAACTACGAGTTTCCTGACATCTCAGCACACATTTTTTCACCCAATCTTGATGACACTTTCAGGTAATGATCAGTACCCCAATCCCACTTGGCTCACCAAATTTCATTCTTCTAGGTTAAACCGTTCGTTGGCAGTATCAGTTTTAATTTTTAGGTTTCACTCTGTTTTCTCCTATATGGATACATGTAGTTGGAACTCTAAATCAAACACGGTTTGTGCTAGCTCTTGGAAACTTGACACAATAAAGTAGTTCCAAGTTCTATCTCTATGGTTTGTTTCCTATTGATGTAGCCCTAAGCAGACTGGCGCAAATCACTTTCATGGAAAGTGGTTGAAAAGCTTCCAAAAAACTACGAGTTTCCTGATATCTCAGCACACATTTTTTCACCCACACTTGATGACACTTTCAGGTAATGATCAGTACATCAATCCCACTTGGATCACCAAATGTCGTTCTTCTAGGTTAAACCGTTCGTTAGCAGTATCAGTTTTAATTTTTAGGTTTCACTCTGTTTTCTCCAATATGGATACATGTAGTTGGAACTCTAAATCAAACACGGTTTGTGCTAGATCTGGGAAACTTGACACATTTAAGTAGCTCCAAGTTCTATCTCTATGGTTTGTTTCCTATTGATGTAGCCCTAAGCAGAGACTGGCACAAATCACTTTCATGGAAAGGGGTTCCCAAGGTTCCAAAAAATACGAGTTTCCTGATATCTCAGTGCACATTTTTTCACCCAATCTTGATGACACTTTCATGTAATGATCACCACCCCAATCCCACTTGGCTCACCAAATTTCGTTCTTCTAGGTTAAACCGTTCGTTGGCAGTATCAGTTTTAATTTTTAGGTTTCACTCTGTTTTCTCCTATATGGATACATGTAGTTGGAACTCTAAATCAAACACGTTTTGTGGTAGCTCTTGGAAACTTGACACAATAAAGTAGTTCAAAGTTCTATCTCTATGGTTTGTTTCCTATTGATGTAGCCCTAAGCAGAGACTGGCGCAAATCACTTTCATGGAAAGGGGTTGCCAAGCTTCCAAAAAACTACGAGTTTCCTGAAATCTCAGCACACATTTTTTCACCCAATCTTCATGACACTTTCAGGTAATCATCAGTACCCCATCCCACTTGGCTCACCAAATTTCGTTCTCCTAAGTAAAACCGTTGGTTGCCATTATCAGTTTTATTTTTAAGATTTCACTTAGTTTTCTCCTTTATGAATACATGTAGTTGGTACTCTAAATCAAACACGGTTTGTGCTAGCTCTTCGAAACTTGACAAAATAACGTAGTTCCAAGTTCTATCTCTATGGTTTGTTTCCTATTGATTTAGCCCTAAGCAGGACCGGCACAAATCCTTTCAAGTAAAAGGGTTGCCAAGCTTCCAAAAAACTACGAGTTTCCTGAAATCTCAGCACACATTTTTTCAACCAATATTGATGGTACTTTCAGGTAATAATCAGTACCCCAATCGCACTTGGCTCACCAAATTTCGTTCTTCTAGGTTAAACCGTTCGTTGGCAGTATCAGTTTTAATTTTTAGGTTTCACTCTGTTTTCTCCTATATGGATACATGTAGTTGGAACTCTAAATCAAACACGGTTTGTGCTAGCCCTTGGACACTTGACACAATAAAGTAGTTCCATGTTCTATCTCTATGGTTTGTTTAGTATTGATGTAGCCCTAAGCAGAGACCGGCGCAAATCACTTTCATGGAAAGGGGTTGCCAAGATTCAAAAAAACTACGAGTTTCCTGAAATCTCAGCACACATTTTTTCACCCAATCTGATGACACTTTCAGGTAATGATCAGTACCCCAATCCCACTTGGCTCACCAAATTTCGTTCTTGTAGGTTAAACCGTTCGTTGTCAGTATCAGTTTTAATTTTTAGGTTTCACTCTGTTTTCCCCTATATGGATACATGTATTTGGAACTCTAAATCAAACACGGTTTGTGCTAGCTCTTGGAAACTTGAACAATAAAGTAGTTCGAAGTTCTATCTCTATGGTTTGTTTCCTATTGATGTAGCCATAAGCAGAGACTGGCGCAAATCACATTCATGGAAAGGGGTTGCCAATGTTCCAAAAAACTATGAGTTTTCTGAAATCTCAGCACACATTTTTTCACCCAATCTTGATGACTCTTTCAGGTAATGATCAGTACCCCTATCCCACTTGTCTAACCAATTTCGTTATTCTAGGTTAAACCGTTCGTTGGCAGTATCACTTTTAATTTTTAGGTTTCACTCTGTTTTCTCCTATATGGATACATGTAGTTGGAACTCTAAATCAAACACATTTTGTGCTAGCTCTTTGAAACTTGACACAATAAAGTAGTTCCAAGTTCTATCTCTATGGTTTGTTTCCTATTGATGTAGCCCTAAGCAAAGACCGGCGCAAATCACTTTTATGGAAAGTTGTTGCCAAGCTTCCAAAAAACTACGAGTTTCCTGAAATCTCAGCACACATTTTTTCACCCAATCTTGATGACACTTTCAGGTAATGATCAGTACGGAATCCCACTTGGCTCACCAAATTTGGTTCTTCTAGTTTAAACCGTTCCTTGGCAGTATCAGTTTTAATTTTTAGCTTTCACTCTCTTTTCTCCTATATGGATACATGTAGTTGGAACTCTAAATCAAACACGGTTTTTGCTAGCTCTTGGAAACTTGACACAATAAAGTAGTTCCAAATTCTATCGCTATGGTTTCTTTCCTATTGATGTAGCCCTAAGCAGAGACCGGCGCAAATCACTTTCATGGAAAGTTGTTGCCAAGCTTCCAAAAACACTACGAGTTTCCTGAAATCTCAGCACAAATTTTTTCACCCAAATTGATGACACTTTCAGGTAATGATCAGTACCCCATAACCACTTGGCTCACCAAATTTCGTTATTCTAGGTTAAACCGTTCGTTGGCAGTAACAGTTTTAATTTTTAGGTTTCACTCTGTTTTCTCATATATTTATACATGTATTTGGAAGTATAAATCAAACACGGTTTGTACTAGCTCTTGGAAACTTGACACAATAAAGAAGTTCAAAGTTCTATCTCTATGGTTTGTTTCCTATTGATGTAGCCCTAAGCAGAGACTGGTGCAAATCACTTTCATCGAAAGTTGTTTCCAAGCTTCCAAAAAACTACGAGTTTCCTGAAATCTCAGCACACATTTTTTCAACCAATTTGGATGACACTTTTAGGTAATGATCAATACCCCAATCCCACTTGGCTCACCAAATTTCGTTCTTCTAGGTTAAACCGTTCGTTGGCAGTAACAGTTTTAATTTTTAGGTTTCACTCTGTTTTCTCCTATATGGATACATGTAGTTGGAACTCTAAATCAAACACGGTTTGTGCTAGCTCTTGCAAACATAACACAATGAGGTAGTTCCAAGTTCTATCTCTATGGTTTGTTTCCTATTGATGTAGCCCTAAGCAGAGACTGGCACAAATCACTTTCATGGAAATGGGTTGCCAAGCTTCCAAAATACTACGAGTTTCCTGAAATCTCAGTACACATTTTTTCACCCAATCTTGATGACACTTTCAGGTAATGATCAGTACCCCAATCCCACTTGGCTCACCAAATTTCGTTCTTCTAGGTTAAACCGTTCGTTGGCAGTATCAGTTTTAATTTTTAGGTTTCACTCTGTTTTCTCCTATATGGATACATGTAGCTGGAACTCTAAATCAAACACGGTTTGTGCTAGATCTTGGAAACTTGACACAATACAGTAGTTCCAAGTTCTATCTCTATGGTTTTTTTCCTATTGATGTAGCCCTAATCACAGACTGGCACAAATCACTTTCATGGAAAGGGGTTGCAAAGCTTCCAAAAAACTACGAGATTCCTGAAATCTTAGCACACACTTTTTTCACTCAATCTTGATGACACTTTCAGGTAATGATCAGTATCCCAATCCCACTTGGCTCACCAAATTTTGTTCTCCTAGGTTAAACAGATCGTTGGCAGTAACATTTTAAATTTTTAGGTTTCACTCTGTTTTCTCCTATATGGATAAATGTACTTGGAACTCTAAATCAAACACGGTTTGTGCTAGCTCTTGGAAACTTGACACAATAAAGTAGTTCCAAGTTCTATCTCTATGGTTTCTTTCCTATTGATGTAGCCCTAAGCAGAGACTGGCGCAAATCACTTTCATGGAAAGGGGTTGCCAAGCTTCCAAAAAACTATGAGTTTCCTGAAATCTCAGCACACATTTTTTCACCCAATCTTGATGACACTTTCATGTAATGATCAGTACCCCAATCCCAATTGGCTCACCAAATTTCGTTCTTCTAGGTTAAACCGTTCGGTGGCAGTAACATTTTTAATTTTTAGGTTTCACTCTGTTTTCTCCAATATGGATAAATGTAGTTGGAACTCTAAATCAAACACGGTTTGTAATAGCTCTTTGAAACTTGACACAATAAAGTAGTTCCAAGTTCTATCTCTATGCTTTTTTTACTATTGATGTAGCCCTAAGCAGAGACTGGCGCAAATCACTTTCATGGAAAGGGGTTGCCAAGCTTCCAAAAAACTATGAGTTTCCTGAAATCTCAGCACACATTTTTTCACCCAATCTTGATGACACTTTCAGGTAATGATCAGTACCCCAATCCCACTTGGCTCACCAAATTTCGTTCTTCTAGGTTAAGCAGTTCGTTGGAGAAACACTTTTAATTTTTAGGTTTCACTCTGTTTTCCCCTATATGGATACATGTAGTTGGAACTCTAAATCAAACACGGTTTGTGCTAGCCCTTGGAATCTTGACACAATAAAGTAGTTCCAAGTTCTATCTCGATGGTTTGTTTCCTATTGATGTAGCCCTAAGCAGAGAATGGCGCAAATCACTTAAATGGAAAGGGGTTGCCAAGCTTCCAAAAAACTACGAGTTTCCTGAAATCTCAGCACACATTTTTTCACCTAAACTTGATGACACTTTCAGGTAATGATCAGTACCCCAATCCCACTTGGCTCACCAAATTTCGTTCTTCTAGGTTAAACCATTCATTGGCAGTAACAGTTTTAATTTTTAGGTTTCACTCTGTTTTCTCCTATATGGATACATGTAGTTGGAAGTCTAAATCAAACACGGTTTGTGCTAGCTCTTGGAAACTTGACACAATAAAGTAGTTCCAAGTTCTATCTCTATGGTTTGTTTCCTATTCATGTAGCCCTAAGCAGAGACTGGCGCAAATCACTTTCAAGGAAAGGGGTTGCCAAGCTTCCAAAAAACTACTAGTTTCCTGAAATCTCAGCACACATTTTTTCACCCAATCTTGATGACACGTTCAGGTAATGATCAGTACCCCAATCCCACTTGGCTCACCAAATTTCGTTCTTCTAGGTTAAACCGTTCGTTGGCAGTATCAGTTTTAATTTTTAGGTTTCACTCTGTTTTCTCCTATATGGATACATGTAGTTGGAACTCTAAATCAAACACGGTTTGTGCTAGCCCTTGGAATCTTGACACAATAGAGTAGTTCCAAGTTCTATCTCTATGGTTTGTTTCCTATTGATGTAGCCCTAAGCAGAGACTGGCGCAAATCACTTTCATGGAAAGGGGTTGCCAAGCTTCCAAAAAACTACGAGTCTCCTGAAATCTCAGCATACATTTTTTCACCCAATCTTGATGACACTTTCAGGTAATGATCAGTACGGAATCCCACTTGGCTCACCAAATTTCGTTCTTCTAGGGTAAACCGTTCCTTGGCAGTATCAGTTTTAATTTTTAGGTTTCACTCTGTTTTCTCCTATATGGATACATGTAGTTGGAACTCTAAATCAAACACGGTTTGTTCTAGCTCTTTGAAACTTGACACAATAAAGTAGTTCCAAGTTCTATCTCTATGGTTTGTTTCCTATTGATGTAGCCCTAAGCAGAGACCGGCGCAAATCACTTTTATGGAAAGTTGTTGCCAATCTTCCAAAATACTACGAGTTTCCTGAAATCTCAGCACACATTTTTTCACCAAATCTTGATGACACTTTCAAGTAATGATCAGTACCCCAATCCCACTTGGCTCACCAAATTTCATTCTTCTAGGTTAAACCGTTCGCTGGCAGTAACAGTTTTAATTTTTAGGTTTCACTCTGTTTTCTCCTATATGGATACATGTAGTTGGAACTCTAAATCAAACACGGTTTGTGCTAGCTCTTTCAAACTTGACACAATAAAGTATTTCCAAGTTCTATCTCTATGGTTTGTTTCCTATTGATGTAGCCCTAAGCAGAGACCTGCTCAAATCACTTTCATGGAAAGTTGTTGCCAAGCTTCCAAAAAACTATGAGTTTCCTGAAATCTCAGCACACATTTTTTCACCTAATATTGATGACACTTTCAGGTAATCATCAGTACCCAATCCCACTTGGCTCACCAAATTTCGTTCTTCTAGGTTAAACCGTTCGTTGCCATTATCAGTTTTAATTCTTAGATTTCACTCAGTTCTCTCCTATATGGATACATGTAGTTGGAACTCTAAATCAAACACGGTTTGTGCTAGCTCTTCGAAACTTGACAAAATAACGTAGATCCAAGTTCTATCTCTATGGTTTGTTTCCTATTGATGTAGCTCTAAGCAAAACCGGCACAAATCATTTCAAGGAAATGGGTTGCCAAGCTTCCAAAAAACTATTAGTTTCCTGAAATCTCAGCATACATTTTTTCACCCAATCTTGAAGACACTTTCAGGTAATGATCAGTACCCCAATCCCACTTGGCTCACCAAATTTCATTCTTCTAGGTTAAACCGTTCGCTGGCAGTAACAGTTTTAATTTTTAGGTTTCACTCTGTTTTCTCCTATATGGATACATGTAGTTGGAACTCTAAATCAAACACATTTTGTGCTAGCTCATGGAAACTTTACACAATAAAGTAGTTTCAAGTTCTATCTCTATGTTTTTTTTCCTTTTGATGTAGCTCTAAGCAGAGACCTGCGCAAATCACTTTCATGGAAAGTAGTTGCCAAGCTTCCAAAAAACTACGAGTTTCCTGAAATCTCAGCACACATTTTTTCACCCAATCTTGATGACACTTTCAGGTAATGATCAGTACCCCAATCCCACTTGGCTCACCAAATTTCGTTCTTCTAGTTTAAACCGTTCGTTGGCAGTATCAGTTTTAATTTTTAGGTTTCACTCTGTTTTCTCCTATATGGATACATGTAGTTGGAACTCTAAATCAAACACGGTTTGTGCTAGCTCTTTGAAACTTGACACAATAAAGTAGTTCCAAGGTCTATCTCTATGGTTTGTTTCCTATTGATGTAGCCCTAAGCAGAGACTGGCGCAAATCACTTTCATGGAAAGGGGTTGCCAATGTTCCAAAAAATTATGAGTTTCCTGAAATCTCAGCACACATTTTTTCACCCAATCTTGATGACACTTTCAGGTAATGATCAGTACCCCTATCCCACTTGGCTCACCAATTTCGTTATTCTAGGTTAAACCGTTCGTTGGCAGTATCAGTTTTAATTTTTAGGTTTCACTCTGTTTTCTCCTATATGTATACATGTAGTTGGAACTCTAAATCAAACACATTTTGTGCTAGCTCTTAGAAACTTGACACAATAAAGTAGTTCCAAGTTCTATCTCTATGGTTTTTTTCCTATTGATGTATCCCTAAGCAGAGACCTGCGCAAATCACTTTAATGGAAAGGGGTTGCCAAGCTTCCAAAAAACTACGAGTTTCCTGAAATCTCAGCACACAGTTTTTCACCCAAATTTGATGACACTTTCAGGTAATGATCAGTACCCCAATCCCTCTTGGCTCACCAAATTTCGTTCTTCTAGGTTAAACCGTCCGTTGGCTGTAACAGTTTTAATTTTTAGGTTTCACTCTGCTTTCTCGTATATGGATACATGTAGTTGGAACTCTAAATCAAACACGGTTTGTGCTAGCTCTTTGAAACTTGACACTATAAAGTAGTTCCAAGTTCTATCTCTATGGTTTTTTTCCTATTGATGTAGCCCTAAGCAGAGACCAACGCAAATCACTTTCATTGAAAGTTGTTGCCACGCTTGCAAAAAACTACGAGTTTCCTGAAATCTCAGCACACATTTTTTTCACCCAATCTGGATGACACTTTCAGGTAATGATCAGTACCCCAATCCCACTTGGCTCACCAAATTTCGTTCTTCTAGGTTAAACCGTTCGTTGGCAGTAACAGTTTTAATTTTTATGTTTCACTCTGTTTTCTCCTATATGGATAAATGTAGTTGGAACTCTAAATCAAACACGGTTTGTGCTAGTTCTTGTTAACGTGACACAATAAAGTATTTCCAAGTTCTATCTCTATGGTTTGTTTCCTAGAAATGTAGTACTAAGCAGAGACTGGCACAAATCTCTTTCATGGAAAGGGGTTGCCAAGCTTCCAAAAAACTACGAGTTTCCTGAAATCTCAGCATACATTTATTCAACCAAACTTGAAGACACTTTCAGGTAATGATCAGTACCCCAATCCGACTTGGCTCACCAAATTTCCTTCTTCTAGGTTAAACCGTTCGTTGGCAGTATCAGTTTTAATTTTTAGGTTTCACTCTGTTTTCTCCTATATGGATATATGTAGTTGGAACTCTAAATCAAACATGGTTTGTGTTAGCTCTTTAAACTTGACACAATAAAGTAGTTCCATGTTCTATCTCTATGGTTTGTTTAGTATTGATGTAGCCCTAAGCAGAGACCGGCGCAAATCACTTTCATGGAAAGGGGTTGCCAAGCTTCCAAAAAACTACGTGTTTCCTGAAATCTCAGAATACATTTTTTCACCCAATCTTGATGACACTTTCAGGTAATGATCAGTATCCCAATCTCACTTGGCTCACCAAATTTCATTCTTCTATGTTAAACCGTTCGTTGGCAGTATCAGTTTTAATTTTTAGGTTTCACTCTGTTTTCTCCTATATAAATACATGTAGTTGGAACTGTAAATCCAACACGGTTTGTGCTAGCTCTTTGAAACTTGACACAATAAAGTAGTTCCAAGTTCTATCTCTATGGTTTGTTTCCTATTGATGTAGCCCTAAGCAGAGACTGGCGCAAATCAATTTCATGGAAAGGGGTTGCCAAGCTTCCAAAAACTATGAGTTTCCTGAAATCTCAGCACACATTTTTTCACCCAATCTTGATGACACTTTCAGGTAATGATCAGTACCCCAATCCCACTTGGCTCACCAAATTTCGTTCTTCTAGGTTAAACCGTTCGTTGGCAGTATCAGTTTTAATTTTTAGGTTTCACTCTGTTTTCTCCTATATGGATACATGTAGTTGGAACTCTAAATCAAACACGGTTTGTGCTAGCTCTTTGAAACTTGACACAATAAAGTAGTTCCAAGTTCTATCTCTATGGTTTGTTTCCTATTGATGTAGCCCTAATCAGAGACTGGCGCAAATCACTTTCATGGAAAGGGGTTGCCAAGGTTCCAAAAAACTATGAGTTTCCTGAAATCTCAGCACACATTTTTTCAACCAATCTTGATGACACTTTCAGGTAATGATCAGTACCCCTATCCCACTTGGCTCACCAATTTCGTTATTCTAGGTTAAACCGTTCGTTGGCAGTATCAGTTTTAATTTTTAGGTTTCACTCTGTTTTCTCCTATATGGATACATGTAGTTGGAACTCTAAATCAAACACATTTTGTGCTAGCTCTTAGAAACTTGACACAATAAAGTAGTTCCAAGTTCTATCTCTACGGTTTTTTTCCTATTGATGTATCCCTAAGCAGAGACCTGCGCAAATCACTTTCATGGAAAGTTGTTGCCAAGCTTCCAAAAAACTACGAGTTTCCTGAAATCTCAGCACACATTTTTTCACCCAATCTTGATGACACTTTCAGGTAAATATCAGTACCCCAATCCCACTTGGCTCACCAAATTTCGTTCTTCTAGGTTAAACCGTTCGTTGGCAGGAACAGTTTTAATTTTTAAGTTTCACTCTGTTTTCTCCTATATGGATACATATAGTTGGAACTCTAAATCAAACAAGGTTTGTGCTAGCCCTTGGAAACTTGACACAATAAAGTAATTCAAAGTTCTGTCTCTATGGTTTCTTTCCTATTGATGTAGCCCTAAGCAGAGACTGGCGCAAATCACTTTCATGGAAAGGGGTTGCCAAGCTTCCAAAAAACTACCAGTTTCCTGAAATCTCAGCACACATTTTTTCATCCAATCTTGATGACACTTTCAGGTAATGATCAGTACACCAATCCCACTTGGCTCACCAAATTTCGTTCTTCTAGGTTAAACTGTTCGTTGGCAGTAACAGTTTAAATTTTTAGGTTTCACTCTGTTTTCTCCTATATGGATATATGTAGTTGGAACTCTAAATCAAACATGGATTGTGTTAGCTCTTTAAACTTGACACAATAAAGTAGTTCCAATTTCTATCTCTATGGTTTGTTTCCTATTGATGTAGCCCTAAGCAGAGACCGGCGCAAATCACTTTCATGGAAAGGGGTTGCCAAGATTCCAAAAAACTACGAGTTTCCTGAAATCTCAGCACACATTTTTTCACCCAATCTGATGACACTATCAGGTAATGATCAGTACCCCAATCCCTCTTGGCTCACAAAATTTCGTTCTTGTAGGTTAAACCGTTCGTTGTCAGTATCAGTTTTAATTTTTAGGTTTCACTCTGTTTTCTCTTATATGGATACATGTATTTGGAACTCTAAATCAAACACGGTTTGTGCTAGCTCTATGAAACTTGACACAATAAAGTAATTCCAAGTTCTATCTCTATGGTTTGTTTCCTATTGATGTAGCCCTAAGCAGAGACTGGCGCAAATCACTTTCATGGAAAGGGGTTGCCAAACTTCCAAAAAACTATAAGTTTCCTGAAATCTCAGCATATATTTTTCCCCCAATCTTGATAACACTTTCCGGTAATGATCAGTACCCCAATCCCACTTGGCTCACCAAATTTCGTTCTTCTAGGTTAAACCGTTCGTTGGCTGTAACAGTTTTAATTTTTAGGTTTCACTCTGTTTTCTCCTATATGGATACATGTAGTTGGAACTCTAAATCAAACGCGATTCGTGCTAGCTCTTTGAAACTTGACACAATAAAGTAGTTCCAAATTCTATCTCTATGGTTTCTTTCCTACTGTTGTAGCCCTAAGCAGAGACTGGCACAAATCACTTTCATGGAAATGGGTTGCCAAGCTTCCAAAATACTACGAGTTTCCTGAAATCTCAGCACACATTTTTTCACCCAATCTTGATGACACTTTCCGGTAATGATCAGCACCCCATTCCCACTTGGCTCACCAAATTTCGTTCTTCTAGGTTAAACCGTTCGTTGGCAGTATCAGTTTTAATTTTTAGGTTTCACTCTGCTTTCAACTATATGGATACATGTAGTTGGAACTCTAAATCCAACACGGTTTGTGCTAGCTCTTTGAAACTTGACACAATAAAGTAGTTCCAAGTTCTATCTCTATGGTTTGTTTCCTATTGATGTAGCCCTAAGCAGAGACTGGCGCAAATCAATTTCATGGAAAGGGGTTGCCAAGCTTCCAAAAACTATGAGTTTCCTGAAATCTCAGCACACATTTTTTCACCCAATCTTGATGACACTTTCAGGTAATGATCAGTAAACCAATACCACTTGGTTCACCAAATTACGTTCTTCTAGGTTAAACCGTTCGTTGGCAGTATCAGTTTTAATTTTTAGGTTTCACTCTGTTTTCTCCTATATGGATACATGTAGTTGGAACTCTAAATCAAACAAGGTTTGTGCTAGCTCTTGGAAACTTGACGCAATAAAGTAGTTCCAAGTTCTATCTCTACGGTTTTTTCCTATTGATGTAGCCCTAAGCAGAGACTGGCGCAAATCACTTTCATGGAAAGGCGTTGCCAAGCTTCCAAAAATTACGAGTTTCCTGAAATCTCAGCACACATTTTTTCACCCAAATTTGATGACACTTTCAAGTAATGATCAGTACACCAATCCCACTTGGCTCACCAAATTTTGTTCTTCTAGGTTAAACCGTTCGTTGGCAGTAACAGTTTTAATTTTTAGGTTTCACTGTGTTTTCTCCTATATGGAAACATGTAGTTGGAACTCTAAATCAAACATGGTTTGTGTTAGCTCTTTAAACTTGACACAATAAAGTAGTTCCAAGTTCTATCTCTATGGTTTGTTTCCTATTGATGTAGCCCTAAGCAGAGACCGGCGCAAATCGCTTTCATGGAAAGGGGTTGCCAAGATTCCAAAAAACTACGAGTTTCCTGAAATCTCAGCACACATTTTTTCACCCAATCTGATGACACTATCAGTTAATGATCAGTACCCGAATCCCTCTTGGCTCACCAAATTTCGTTCTTGTAGGTTAAACCGTTCGTTGTCAGTATCAGTTTTAATTTTTAGGTTTCACTCTGTTTTCTCCTATATGGATACATGTATTTGGAACTCTAAATCAAACACGGTTTGTGTTAGCTCTTTAAACTTGACACAATAAAGTAGTTCCAAGTTCTATCTCTATGGTTTGTTTCCTATTGATGTAGCCCTAAGCAGAGACTGGCGCAAATCACTTTCATGGAAAGGGGTTGCCAAACTTCCAAAAAACTACGAGTTTCCTGAAATCTCAGCACACATTTTTTCACCCAATCTTGATGACACTTTCAGGTAATGATCAGTACCCCTATCCCACTTGGCTCACCAATTTCGTTATTCTAGGTTAAACCGTTCGTTGGCAGTATCAGTTTTAATTTTTAGGTTTCACTCTGTTTTCTCCTATATGTATACATGTAGTTGGAACTCTAAATCAAACACATTTTGTGCTAGCTCTTAGAAACTTGACACAATAAAGTAGTTCCAAGTTCTATCTCTATGGTTTTTTTCCTATTGATGTATCCCTAAGCAGAGACCTGCGCAAATCACTTTAATGGAAAGGGGTTGCCAAGCTTCCAAAAAACTACGAGTTTCCTGAAATCTCAGCACACAGTTTTTCACCCAAATTTGATGACACTTTCAGGTAATGATCAGTACCCCAATCCCTCTTGGCTCACCAAATTTCGTTCTTCTAGGTTAAACCGTCCGTTGGCTGTAACAGTTTTAATTTTTAGGTTTCACTCTGCTTTCTCGTATATGGATACATGTAGTTGGAACTCTAAATCAAACACGGTTTGTGCTAGCTCTTTGAAACTTGACACAATAAAGTAGTTCCAAGTTCTATCTCTATGGTTTTTTTCCTATTGATGTAGCCCTAAGCAGAGACTGGCGCAAATCACTTAAATGGAAAGGGGTTTCCATGCTTCCAAAAAACTACGAGTTTCCTGAAATCTCAGAATACATTTTTTCACCCAATCTTGATGACACTTTCAGGTAATGATCAGGAACCCAATCCCACTTGGCTCACCAAATTTCGTTCTTCTAGGTTAAACTGTTCGTTGGCAGTCTCAGTTTTAATTTTTAGGTTTCACTCTGTTTTCTCCTATATGGATACATGTAGTTGGAACTCTAAATCAAACACGGTTTGTGCTAGCTCTTTGAAACTTGACACTATAAAGTAGTTCCAAGTTCTATCTCTATGGTTTGTTTCCTATTGATGTAGCCCTAAGCAGAGACCAAAGCAAATCACTTTCATTGAAAGTTGTTGCCACGCTTGCAAAAAACTACGAGTTTCCTGAAATCTCAGCACACATTTTTTCACCCAATCTGGATGACACTTTCAGGTAATGATCAGTACCCCAATCCCACTTGGCTCACCAAATTTCGTTCTTCTAGGTTAAACCGTTCGTTGGCAGTAACAGTTTTAATTTTTATGTTTCACTCTGTTTTCTCCTATATGGATAAATGTAGTTGGAACTCTAAATCAAACACGGTTTGTGCTAGTTCTTGTTAACGTGACACAATAAAGTATTTCCAAGTTCTATCTCTATGGTTTGTTTCCTAGAGATGTAGTACTAAGCAGAGACTGGCACAAATCTCTTTCATGGAAAGGGGTTGCCAAGCTTCCAAAAAACTACGAGTTTCCTGAAATCTCAGCATACATTTATTCAACCAAACTTGAAGACACTTTCAGGTAATGATCAGTACCCCAATCCGACTTGGCTCACCAAATTTCCTTCTTCTAGGTTAAACCGTTCGTTGGCAGTATCAGTTTTAATTTTTAGGTTTCACTCTGTTTTCTCCTATATGGATATATGTAGTTGGAACTCTAAATCAAACATGGTTTGTGTTAGCTCTTTAAACTTGACACAATAAAGTAGTTCCATGTTCTATCTCTATGGTTTGTTTAGTATTGATGTAGCCCTAAGCAGAGACCGGCGCAAATCACTTTCATGGAAAGGGGTTGCCAAGCTTCCAAAAAACTACGTGTTTCCTGAAATCTCAGAATACATTTTTTCACCCAATCTTGATGACACTTTCAGGTAATGATCTGTATCCCAATCTCACTTGGCTCACCAAATTTCATTCTACTATGTTAAACCGTTCGTTGGCAGTATCAGTTTTAATTTTTAGGTTTCACTCTGTTTTCTCCTATATAAATACATGTAGTTGGAACTGTAAATCCAACACGGTTTGTGCTAGCTCTTTGAAACTTGACACAATAAAGTAGTTCCAAGTTCTATCTCTATGGTTTGTTTCCTATTGATGTAGCCCTAAGCAGAGACTGGCGCAAATCAATTTCATGGAAAGGGGTTGCCAAGCTTCCAAAAACTATGAGTTTCCTGAAATCTCAGCACACATTTTTTCACCCAATCTTGATGACACTTTCAGGTAATGATCAGTACCCCAATCCCACTTGGCTCACCAAATTTCGTTCTTCTAGGTTAAACCGTTCGTTGGCAGTATCAGTTTTAATTTTTAGGTTTCACTCTGTTTTCTCCTATATGGATACATGTAGTTGGAACTCCAAATCAAACAGGGTTTGTGCTAGCTCTTTGAAACTTGACACAATAAAGTAGTTCCAAGTTCTATCTCTATGGTTTGTTTCCTATTGATGTAGCCCTAATCAGAGACTGGCGCAAATCACTTTCATGGAAAGGGGTTGCCAAGGTTCCAAAAAACTATGAGTTTCCTGAAATCTCAGCACACATTTTTTCAACCAATCTTGATGACACTTTCAGGTAATGATCAGTACCCCTATCCCACTTGGCTCACCAATTTCGTTATTCTAGGTTAAACCGTTCGTTGGCAGTATCAGTTTTAATTTTTAGGTTTCACTCTGTTTTCTCCTATATGGATACATGTAGTTGGAACTCTAAATCAAACACATTTTGTGCTAGCTCTTAGAAACTTGACACAATAAAGTAGTTCCAAGTTCTATCTCTACGGTTTTTTTCCTATTGATGTATCCCTAAGCAGAGACCTGCGCAAATCACTTTCATGGAAAGTTGTTGCCAAGCTTCCAAAAAACTACGAGTTTCCTGAAATCTCAGCACACATTTTTTCACCCAATCTTGATGACACTTTCAGGTAAATATCAGTACCCCAATCCCACTTGGCTCACCAAATTTCTTTCTTCTAGGTTAAACCGTTCGTTGGCAGGAACAGTTTTAATTTTTAAGTTTCACTCTGTTTTCTCCTATATGGATACATGTAGTTGGAACTCTAAATCAAACAAGGTTTGTGCTAGCCCTTGGAAACTTGACACAATAAAGTAATTCAAAGTTCTGTCTCTATGGTTTCTTTCCTATTGATGTAGCCCTAAGCAGAGACTGGCGCAAATCACTTTCATGGAAAGGGGTTGCCAAGCTTCCAAAAAACTACCAGTTTCCTGAAATCTCAGCACACATTTTTTCATCCAATCTTGATGACACTTTCAGGTAATGATCAGTACACCAATCCCACTTGGCTCACCAAATTTCGTTCTTCTAGGTTAAACTGTTCGTTGGCAGTAACAGTTTAAATTTTTAGGTTTCACTCTGTTTTCTCCTATATGGATATATGTAGTTGGAACTCTAAATCAAACATGGATTATGTTAGCTCTTTAAACTTGACACAATAAAGTAGTTCCAATTTCTATCTCTATGGTTTGTTTCCTATTGATGTAGCCCTAAGCAGAGACCGGCGCAAATCACTTTCATGGAAAGGGGTTGCCAAGATTCCAAAAAACTACGAGTTTCCTGAAATCTCAGCACACATTTTTTCACCCAATCTGATGACACTATCAGGTAATGATCAGTACCCCAATCCCTCTTGACTCACAAAATTTCGTTCTTGTAGGTTAAATCGTTCGTTGTCAGTATCAGTTTTAATTTTTAGGTTTCACTCTGTTTTCTCTTATATGGATACATGTATTTGGAACTCTAAATCAAACACGGTTTGTGCTAGCTCTATGAAACTTGACACAATAAAGTAATTCCAAGTTCTATCTCTATGGTTTGTTTCCTATTGATGTAGCCCTAAGCAGAGACTGGCGCAAATCACTTTCATGGAAAGGGGTTGCCAAACTTCCAAAAAACTATAAGTTTCCTGAAATCTCAGCATATATTTTTCCCCCAATCTTGATAACACTTTCCGGTAATGATCAGTACCCCAATCCCACTTGGCTCACCAAATTTCGTTCTTCTAGGTTAAACCGTTCGTTGGCTGTAACAGTTTTAATTTTTAGGTTTCACTCTGTTTTCTCCTATATGGATACATGTAGTTGGAACTCTAAATCAAACGCGATTCGTGCTAGCTCTTTGAAACTTGACACAATAAAGTAGTTCCAAATTCTATCTCTATGGTTTCTTTCCTACTGTTGTAGCCCTAAGCAGAGACTGGCACAAATCACTTTCATGGAAATGGGTTGCCAAGCTTCCAAAATACTACGAGTTTCCTGAAATCTCAGCACACATTTTTTCACCCAATCTTGATGACACTTTCCGGTAATGATCAGCACCCCATTCCCACTTGGCTCACCAAATTTCGTTCTTCTAGGTTAAACCGTTCGTTGGCAGTATCAGTTTTAATTTTTAGGTTTCACTCTGCTTTCAACTATATGGATACATGTAGTTGGAACTCTAAATCCAACACGGTTTGTGCTAGCTCTTTGAAACTTGACACAATAAAGTAGTTCCAAGTTCTATCTCTATGGTTTGTTTCCTATTGATGTAGCCCTAAGCAGAGACTGGCGCAAATCAATTTCATGGAAAGGGGTTGCCAAGCTTCCAAAAACTATGAGTTTCCTGAAATCTCAGCACACATTTTTTCACCCAATCTTGATGACACTTTCAAGTAATGATCAGTACACCAATCCCACTTGGCTCACCAAATTTTGTTCTTCTAGGTTAAACCGTTCGTTGGCAGTAACAGTTTTAATTTTTAGGTTTCACTCTGTTTTCTCCTATATGGAAACATGTAGTTGGAACTCTAAATCAAACATGGTTTGTGTTAGCTCTTTAAACTTGACACAATAAAGTAGTTCCAAGTTCTATCTCTATGGTTTGTTTCCTATTGATGTAGCCCTAAGCAGAGACCGGCGCAAATCGCTTTCATGGAAAGGGGTTGCCAAGATTCCAAAAAACTACGAGTTTCCTGAAATCTCAGCACACATTTTTTCACCCAATCTGATGACACTATCAGGTAATGATCAGTACCCGAATCCCTCTTGGCTCACCAAATTTCGTTCTTGTAGGTTAAACCGTTCGTTGTCAGTATCAGTTTTAATTTTTAGGTTTCACTCTGTTTTCTCCTATATGGATACATGTATTTGGAACTCTAAATCAAACACGGTTTGTGTTAGCTCTTTAAACTTGACACAATAAAGTAGTTCCAAGTTCTATCTCTATGGTTTGTTTCCTATTGATGTAGCCCTAAGCAGAGACTGGCGCAAATCACTTTCATGGAAAGGGGTTGCCAAACTTCCAAAAAACTACGAGTTTCCTGAAATCTCAGGATACATTTTTCCCCCAATCTTGATAACACTTTCAGTTAATGATCAGTACCCCAATCCCACTTGGCTCACCAAATTTCGTTCTTCTAGGTTAAACCCTTTGTTGGCTGTAACAGTTTTAATTTTTAGGTTTCACTCTGTTTTCTCCTATATGGATACATGTAGTTGGAACTCTAAATCAAACACGGTTTGTTCTAGCCCTTGGACACTTGACACAAAAAAGTAGTTCCAAGTTCTATCTCTGTGGTTTGTTTCCTATTGATGTAGCCCTAAGCAGAGACTGGCACAAATCACTTTCATGGAAATCGGTTGCCAAGCTTCCAAAATACTACGAGTTTCCTCAAATCTCAGCACACATTTTTTCACCCAATCTTGATGACACTTTCAGGTAATGATCAGCACCCCATTCCCACTTGGCTCACCAAATTTCGTTCTTCTAGGTTAAACCGTTCGTTTTCAGTTTCAGTTTTAATTTTTAGGTTTCACTCTGTTTTCTCCTATATGGATACATGTAGTTGGAACTCTAAATCAAACACGGTTTGTGCTAGCTCTTTGAAACTTGACACAATAAAGTAGTTCCAAGTTCTATCTCTATGGTTTGTTTCCTATTGATGTAGCCCTATGCAGAGACTGGCGCAAATCAATTTCATGGAAAGGGGTTGCCTAGCTTCCAAAAACTATGAGTTTCCTGAAATCTCAGCACACATTTTTTCACCCAATCTTGATGACACTTTCAGGTAACGATCAGTACCCCAATCCCACTTGGCTCACCAAATTTCGTTCTTCTAGGTTAAACCGTTCGTTGGCAGTATCAGTTTTAATTTTTAGGTTTCACTCTGTTTTCTCCTATATGGATACATGTAGTTGGACCTCCAAACACGGTTTGTGCTAGATCTTGGAAACTTGACACAATAAAGTAGTTCCAAGTTCTATCTCTATGGTTTTTTTCCTATTGATGTAGCCCTAATCAGAGACTGGCGCAAATCACTTTCATGGAAAGGGGTTGCCAAGGTTCCAAAAAACTACGAGATTCCTGAAATCTTAGCACACACTTTTTTCACTCAATCTTGATGACACTTTCAGGTAATGATCAGTACCCCAATCCCACTTTGCTCACCAAATTTCGTTCTTCTAGGTTAAACTGTTCGTTGGCAGTAACAGTTTTAATTTTTAGGTTTCACTCTGTTTTCTCCTATATGGATATATGTAGTTGGAACTCTAAATCAAACATGGTTTGTGTTAGCTCTTTAAACTTGACACAATAAAGTAGTTCCATGTTCTATCTCTATGGTTTGTTTAGTATTGATGTAGCCCTAAGCAGAGACCGGCGCAAATCACTTTCATGGAAAGGGGTTTCCAAGCTTCCAAAAAACTACGTGTTTCCTGAAATCTCAGCATACATTTTTTCACCCAATTTTGATGACACTTTCAGGTAATGATCAGTACCCCAATCCCACTTGGCTCACCAAATTTCGTTCTTCTAGGTTAAACCGTTCGTTGGCAGTAACAGTTTTAATTTTTAGGTTTCACTCTGTTTTCTCCTATATGGATACATGTAGTTGGAACTCTAAATCAAACACGGTTTGTGCTAGCTCTTGGAAACTTGACACAATAAAGTAGTTCCAAGTTCTAACTCTATGGTTTGTTTCCTATTGATGTAGCCCTAAGCAGAGACCAGCGCGAATCACTTTCATGGAAAGGGGTTGCCAAACTTCCAAAAAACTACGAGTTTCCTGAAATCTCAGCATACATTTTTTCACCCAATCTTGATGACACTTTCAGGTAATGATCACTACCCCAATCCCACTTGGCTCACCAAATTTCATTCTTCTATGTTAAACCGTTCGTTGGCAGTAACAGTTTTAATTTTTAGATTTCACTCTGTTTTCTCCTATATGGATACATGTAGTTGGAACTCTAAATCAAACACGGTTTGTGCTAGCTCTTTGAAACTTCAAACAATAAAGTAGTTCCAAGGTCTATCTCTATGGTTTGTTTCCTATTGATGTAGCCCTAAGCAGAGACTGGCGCAAATCACTTTCATGGAAAGTTGTTGCCAAGCTTCCAAAAAACTACGAGTTTCCTGAAATATCAGCACACATTTTTTCACCCAATCTTGATTACACTTTCAGGTAATGATCAGTACCCCAATCCCACTTGGCTCACCAAATTTCGTTCTTCTAGGTTAAACCGTTCGTTGGCAGTAACAGTTTTAATTTTTAGGTTTCACTCTGTTTTCTCCTATATGGATACATGTAGTTGGAACTCTAAATCAAACACGGTTTGTGCTAGCTCTTTGAAACTTGACAAAATAAAGTAGTTCCAAGTTCTATCTCTATGATTTGTTTCCTATTGATGTAGCCCTAAGCAGAGATGGGCGCAAATCACTTTCATGGAAATTTGTTGCCAAGCTTCCAAAAAACTACGAGTTTCCTGAAATCTCAGCATACATTTTTTCACCCAATCTTGATGACACTTTCAGGTAATGATCAGTACCCCAATCCCACTTGGCTCACCAAATTTCATTCTTCTAGGTTAAACCGTTCGTTGGTAGTATCAGTTTTAATTTTTAGGTTTCACTCTGTTTTCTCCTATATGGATACATGTAGTTGGAACTCTAAATCAAACACGGTTTGTGCTAGATCTTGGAAACTTGACACAATAAAGTAGTTCCAAGTTCTATCTCTATGGTTTGTTTCCTATTGATGTAGCCCTAAGCACAGACCAGCGCAAATCACTTTCATGGAAAGGGGTTTCCAAACTTCCAAAAAAGTACGAGTTTCCTGAAATCTCATCATACATTTTTTCACCCAATCTTGATGACACTTTCAGGAAATGATCAGAACCCCACTCCCACTTGGATCACTAAATTTCGTTCTTCTAGGTTAAACCGTTCGTTGGCAGTATCAGTTTTAATTTGTAGGTTTCACTCTGTTTTCTCCTATATGTATACACGTAGTTGGAACTCTAAATCAAACACAGTTTGTGCTAGCTCTTTGAAACTTGACACAATAAAGTAGTTCCAAGTTCTATCTCTATGGTTTCTTTCCTATTGATGTAGCCCTAAGCAGAGACCGTCGCAAATCACTTTCATGGAAAGTTGTTGCCAAGCTTCCAAAAAACTACGAGTTTCCTGAAATATCAGCACACATTTTTTCACCCAATCTTGATTACACTTCTAGGTTAGGATCAGTACCCCAATCCCACTTGGCTCACCAAATTTCGTTCTTCTAGGTTAAACCATTCGTTGGCAGTAACAGTTTTAATTTTTAGGTTTCACTCTGTTTTCTCCTATAAGGATACATGTAGTTGGAACTCTAAATCAAACACGGTTTGTGCTAGATCTTGGAAACTTGACACAATAAAGTAGTTCCAAGTTCTATCTCTATGGTTTGTTTCCTATTGATGTAGCCCTAAGCAGAGACTGGCGCGAATCCCTTTCATAGAAAGGGGTTGCCAAACTTCCAAAAAACTACGAGTTTCCTGAAATCTCAGCATACATTTTTTCACCCAATTTTGATGACACTTTCAGGTAATGATCAGTACCCCAATCCCACTTGGCTCACCAAATTTCGTTCTTCTAAATTAAACCGTTCATTGGTAGTAACAGTTTTAATTTTTAGGTTTCACTCTGTTTTCTCCTATATGGATACATGTAGTTGGAACTCAAATCAAACACGGTTTGTGCTAGCTCTTGGAAACTTGACACAATAAAGTAGTTCCAAGTTCTAACTCTATGGTTTGTTTCCTATTGATGTAGCCCTAAGCAGAGACTGGCGCAAATCACTTTCATGGAAATTGGTTGCCAAGCTTCCAAAAACTACGAGTTTCCTAAAATCTCAGCACACATTTTTTCACCCAATCTTGATGACACTTTCAGGTAATGATCAGTACCCCAATCCCACTTGGCTCACCAAATTTCATTCTTCTAGGTTAAACCGTTCGTTGGCAGTATCAGTTTTAATTTTCAGGTTTCACTCTGTTTTCTCCTGTATGGATACATTTAGTTTGAAGTCTAAATCAAACACGGTTTGTGCTAGATCTTGGAAACATGACACAATAAATTAGTTCCAATTTCTATCTCTATGTTTTTTTCCTATTGATGTAGCCCTAATCAGAGACCAGCGCAAATCACTTTCATGGAAACGGGTTGCCAAACTTCCAAAAAACTACGAGTTTCCTGAAATCTCACTATACATTTTTTCACCCAATCTTGATGACACTTTCAGGTAATGATCAGTACCCCAATCCCACTTGGCTCACCATATTTCGTTCTTCTAGGTTAAACCGTTCGTTGGCAGTAACAGTTTTAATTTTTAGGTTTCACTCTGTTTTCTCCTATATGAATACATGTAGTTGGAACTCTAAATCAAACACGGTTTGTGCTAGCTCTATGAAACTCCAAAAAATAAAGTAGTTCCAAGGTCTATCTCTATGGTTTGTTTCCTATTGATGTAGCCCTAAGCAGAGACTGGCGCAAATCACTTTCATGGAAAGTTGTTGCCAAGCTTCCAAAAAACTACGAGTTTCCTGAAATATCAGCACACATTTTTTCACCCAATCTTGATGACACTTTCAGGTAATGATCAGTACCCTAATCCCACATGGCTCAACAAATTTCATTCTTTTAGGTTAAACCGTTCGTTGGCAGTAACAGTTTTAATTTTTAGGTTTCACTCTGTTTTCTCCTATATGGATACATGTAGTTGGAACTCTAAATCAAACACGGTTTGTGCTAGCTCTTTGAAACTTGACACAATAAAGTAGTTCCAAGTTCTATCTCTATGGTTTCTTTCCTATTGATGTAGCCCTAAGCAGAGACCGTCGCAAATCACTTTCATGGAAAGGTGTTGCCAAGCTTCCAAAAAACTACGAGTTTCCTAAAATCTCAGCACACATTTTTTCACCCAATCTTGATTACACTTTCAGGTAATGATCAGTACCACAATCCCACTTGGCTCACCAAATTTCGTTCTTCTAGGTTAAAATGTTCGTTGGCAGTATCAGTTTTAATTTTTAGGTTTCACTCTGTTTTCTCCTATATGGGTACTTGTAGTTGGAACTCTCAATCAAACACGGTTTTTGCTAGCCCTTGGAAACCTGACACAATAAAGTAGTTCCAAGTTCTATCTCTATGGTTTGTTTCCTATTGATGTAGCCCTAAGCAGAGACCAGCGCGAATCACTTTCATGGAAAGGGGTTGCCAAACTTCCAAAAAACTACGAGTTTCCTGAAATCTCAGCACACATTTTTTCACCCAATCTTGATTACACTTTCAGGTAATGATCAGTACCCCAATCCCACTTGGCTCACCAAATTTCGTTCTTCTAGGTTAAACCGTTCGTTGGCAGTAACAGTTTTAATTTTTAGGTTTCACTCTGTTTTCTCCTATATGGATACATGTAGTTGGAACTCTAAATCAAACACGGTTTGTGCTAGCTCTTTGAAACTTGACAAAATAAAGTAGTTCCAAGTTCTATCTCTATGGTTTGTTTCCTATTGATGTAGCCCTAAGCAGAGATGGGCGCAAATCACTTTCATGGAAATTTGTTGCCAAGCTTCCAAAAAACTACGAGTTTCCTGAAATCTCAGCATACATTTTTTCACCCAATCTTGATGACACTTTCAGGTAATGATCAGTACCCCAATCCCACTTGGCTCACCAAATTTCATTCTTCTAGGTTAAACCGTTCGTTGGTAGTATCAGTTTTAATTTTTAGGTTTCACTCTGTTTTCTCCTATATGGATACATGTAGTTGGAACTCTAAATCAAACACGGTTTGTGCTAGATCTTGGAAACTTGACACAATAAAGTAGTTCCAAGTTCTTTCTCTATGGTTTGTTTCCTATTGATGTAGCCCTAAGCACAGACCAGCGCAAATCACTTTCATGGAAAGGGGTTTCCAAACTTCCAAAAAAGTACGAGTTTCCTGAAATCTCATCATACATTTTTTCACCCAATCTTGATGACACTTTCAGGAAATGATCAGAACCCCAATCCCACTTGGATCACTAAATTTCGTTCTTCTAGGTTAAACCGTTCGTTGGCAGTATCAGTTTTAATTTGTAGGTTTCACTCTGTTTTCTCCTATATGTATACACGTAGTTGGAACTCTAAATCAAACACAGTTTGTGCTAGCTCTTTGAAACTTGACACAATAAAGTAGTTCCAAGTTCTATCTCTATGGTTTCTTTCCTATTGATGTAGCCCTAAGCAGAGACCGTCGCAAATCACTTTCATGGAAAGTTGTTGCCAAGCTTCCAAAAAACTACGAGTTTCCTGAAATATCAGCACACATTTTTTCACCCAATCTTGATTACACTTCTAGGATAGGATCAGTACCCCAATCCCACTTGGCTCACCAAATTTCGTTCTTCTAGGTTAAACCATTCGTTGGCAGTAACAGTTTTAATTTTTAGGTTTCACTCTGTTTTCTCCTATAAGGATACATGTAGTTGGAACTCTAAATCAAACACGGTTTGTGCTAGATCTTGGAAACTTGACACAATAAAGTAGTTCCAAGTTCTATCTCTATGGTTTGTTTCCTATTGATGTAGCCCTAAGCAGAGACTGGCGCGAATCCCTTTCATAGAAAGGGGTTGCCAAACTTCCAAAAAACTACGAGTTTCCTGAAATCTCAGCATACATTTTTTCACCCAATCTTGATTACACTTTCAGGTAATGATCAGTACCCCAATCCCACTTGGCTCACCAAATTTCGTTCTTCTAGGTTAAACCGTTCATTGGCAGTAACAGTTTTAATTTTTAGGTTTCACTTTGTTTTCTCCTATATGGATACATGTAGTTGGAACTCTAAATCAAACACGGTTTGTGCTAGCTCTTTGAAACTTGACACAATAAAGTAGTTCCAAGTTCTATCTCTATGGTTTGTTTCCTATTGATGTAGCCCTAAGCAGAGATGGGCACAAATCACTTTCATGGAAATTTGTTGCCAAGCTTCCAAAAAACTACGAGTTTCCTGAAATCTCAGCACACAGTTTTTCTCCCCATGTTGATGACACTTTCAGATAATGATCAGTACCCCAATCCCACTTGGCTCACCAAATTTCATTCTTCTAGGTTAATCCGTTCGTTGGCATCATCAGTTTAAATTTTTAGGTTTCACTCTGTTTTCTCCTATATGGATACATGTATTTGGAACTCTAAATCAAACACGGTTTGTGCTAGATCTTGGAAACTTGACACAATAAAGTAGTTCCAAGTTCTATCTCTATGGTGTGTTTTTTATTGATGTAGCCCTAAGCAGAGACCGGTGCGAATCACTTTCATGGAAAGGAGTTGCCAAACTTCCAAAAAACTACGAGTTTCCTGAAATCTCAGCATACATTTTTTCACCCAATCTTGATGACACTTTCAGGTAATGATCAGTACCCCAATCCCACTTGGCTCACCAAATTTCATTCTTCTAGGTTAAACCGTTCGTTGGCAGTATCAGTTTTAATTTTTAGGTTTCACTCTCTTTTCTCCTTATGGATACATGTAGTTGGAACTCTAAATCAAACACGGTTTGTGCTAGATCTTGGAAACTTGACACAATAAAGTAGTTCCATGTTCTATCACTATGGTTTGTTTCCTATTGATGTAGCCCTAAGCACAGACCAGCGCAAATCACTTTCATGGAAAGGGGTTTCCAAACTTCCAAAAAAAGTACGAGTTTCCTGAAATCTCATCATACATTTTTTCACCCAATCTTGATGACACTTTCAGGTAATGATCAGAACCCCAGTCCCACTTGGCTCACTAAATTTCGTTCTTCTAGGTTAAACCGTTCGTTGGCAGTATCAGTTTTAATTTTTAGGTTTCACTCTGTTTTCTCCTATATGGATACATGTAGTTGGAACTCTAAATCAAACACGGTTTGTGCTAGCTCTTTGAAACTTGACACAATAAAGTAGTTCCAAGTTCTATCTCTATGGTTTCTTTCCTATTGATGTAGCCCTAAGCAGAGACCGTCGCAAATCACTTTCATGGAAAGTTGTTGCCAAGCTTCCAAAAGACTACGAGTTTCCTGAAATATCAGCACACATTTTTTCACCCAATCTTGATTACACTTTTAGGTAATGATCAGTACCCCAATCCCACTTGGCTCACCAAATTTCGTTCTTCTAGGTTAAACCGTTCGTTGGCAGTAACAGTTTTAATTTTTAGGTTTCACTCTGTTTTCTCCTATATGGATACATGTCGTTGGAACTCTAAATCAAACACGGTTTGTGCTAGCCCTTGGAAACTAGACACAATAAAGTAGTTCCAAGTTTTATTTCTATGGTTTGTTTCCTATTGATCTAGCCCTAAGCAGAGACTGGCACAAATCCCTTTCATGGAAAGGGTTTGCCAAGCTTCCAAAAAACTACGAGTTTCCTGAAATCTCAGCATGCATTTTTTCACCCAATCATGATGACACTTTCAGGTAATGATCAGTACCCCAATCCCACTTGGCTCACCAAATTTCGTTCTTCTCGGTTAAACCGTTCGTTGGCAGTAACAGTTTTAATTTTTAGGTTTTACTCTGTTTTCTCCTATATGGATACATGTAGTTGGAACTCTAAATCAAACATGGTTTGTGCTAGCTCTTTGAAACTTGACACAATAAAGTAGTTCCAAGTTCTATCTCTATGGTTTGTTTCCTATTGATGTAGCCCTAAGCAGAGATGGGCGCAAATCACTTTCATGGAAATTTGTTGCCAAGCTTCCAAAAAACTACGAGATTCCTGAAATCTCAGCACACATTTTTTCACCCAATCTTTATGACACTTTCAGGTAAATATCAGTACCCCAATCCCACTTGGCTCACCAAATTTCCTTCTTCTAGGTTAAACCGTTCGTTGGCAGTATCAGTTTTAATTTTTAGGTTTCACTCTGTTTTCTACTATATGGATACATGTAGTTGGAACTCTAAATCAAACACGGTTTGTGCTAGCCCTTGGAAACTTGACACAATAAAGTAGTTCCAAGTTCTGTTTCTATGGTTTGTTTCCTATTGATGTAGCCCTAAGAAGAGACTGGCACAAATCCCTTTCATGGAAAGGGGTTGCCAAGCTTCCAAAAAACTACGAGTTTCCTGAAATCTCAGCACACATTTTTTCACCCAATCTTGATGACACTTTCAGGTAATGATCAGTACCCCAATCCCACTTGGCTCACCATATTTCGTTCTTCTAGGTTAAACCGTTCGTTGGCAGTAACAGTTTTAATTTTTAGGTTTCACTCTGTTTTTTCCTATATGGATACATGTAGTTGGAACTCTAAATCAAACACGGTTTGTGCTAGCTCTTTGAAACTTCAAACATTAAAGTAGTTCCAAGGTCTATCTCTATGGTTTGTTTCCCATTGATGTAGCCCTAAGCAGAGACTGGCGCAAATCACTTTCATAGAAAGTTGTTGCCAAGCTTCCAAAAAACTAAGAGTTTCCTGAAATATCAGCACACATTTTTTCACCCAATCTTGATTACACTTTCAGGTAATGATCAGTACCCCAATCCCACTTGGCTCACCAAATTTCGTTCTTCTAGGTTAAACCGTTCATTGGCAGTAACAGTTTTAATTTTTAGGTTTCACTTTGTTTTCTCCTATATGGATACATGTAGTTGGAACTCTAAATCAAACACGGTTTGTGCTAGCTCTTTGAAACTTGACACAATAAAGTAGTTCCAAGTTCTATCTCTATGGTTTGTTTCCTATTGATGTAGCCCTAAGCAGAGATGGGCACAAATCACTTTCATGGAAATTTGTTGCCAAGCTTCCAAAAAACTACGAGTTTCCTGAAATCTCAGCACACAGTTTTTCTCCCCATGTTGATGACACTTTCAGATAATGATCAGTACCCCAATCCCACTTGGCTCACCAAATTTCATTCTTCTAGGTTAATCCGTTCGTTGGCATCATCAGTTTAAATTTTTAGGTTTCACTCTGTTTTCTCCTATATGGATACATGTATTTGGAACTCTAAATCAAACACGGTTTGTGCTAGATCTTGGAAACTTGACACAATAAAGTAGTTCCAAGTTCTATCTCTATGGTGTGTTTTTTATTGATGTAGCCCTAAGCAGAGACCGGTGCGAATCACTTTCATGGAAAGGAGTTGCCAAACTTCCAAAAAACTACGAGTTTCCTGAAATCTCAGCATACATTTTTTCACCCAATCTTGATGACACTTTCAGGTAATGATCAGTACCCCAATCCCACTTGGCTCACCAAATTTCATTCTTCTAGGTTAAACCGTTCGTTGGCAGTATCAGTTTTAATTTTTAGGTTTCACTCTCTTTTCTCCTTATGGATACATGTAGTTGGAACTCTAAATCAAACACGGTTTGTGCTAGATCTTGGAAACTTGACACAATAAAGTAGTTCCATGTTCTATCACTATGGTTTGTTTCCTATTGATGTAGCCCTAAGCACAGACCAGCGCAAATCACTTTCATGGAAAGGGGTTTCCAAACTTCCAAAAAAGTACGAGTTTCCTGAAATCTCATCATACATTTTTTCACCCAATCTTGATGACACTTTCAGGTAATGATCAGAACCCCAGTCCCACTTGGCTCACTAAATTTCGTTCTTCTAGGTTAAACCGTTCGTTGGCAGTATCAGTTTTAATTTGTAGGTTTCACTCTGTTTTCTCCTATATGGATACATGTAGTTGGAACTCTAAATCAAACACGGTTTGTGCTAGCTCTTTGAAACTTGACACAATAAAGTAGTTCCAAGTTCTATCTCTATGGTTTCTTTCCTATTGATGTAGCCCTAAGCAGAGACCGTCGCAAATCACTTTCATGGAAAGTTGTTGCCAAGCTTCCAAAAAACTACGAGTTTCCTGAAATATCAGCACACATTTTTTCACCAAATCTTGATTACACTTTTAGGTAATGATCAGTACCCCAATCCCACTTGGCTCACCAAATTTCGTTCTTCTAGGTTAAACCATTCGTTGGCAGTAACAGTTTTAATTTTTAGGTTTCACTCTGTTTTCTCCTATATGGATACATGTAGTTGGAACTCTAAATCAAACACGTTTTGTGCTAGATCTTGGAAACTTGACACAATAAAGTAGTTCCAAGTTCTATCTCTATGGTTTGTTTCCTATTGATGTAGCCCTAAGCAGAGACTGGCGCGAATCCCTTTCATAGAAAAGGGTTGCCAAACTTCCAAAAAACTACGAGTTTCCTGAAATCTCAGCATACATTTTTTCACCCAATCTTGATGAAACTTTCAGGTAATGATCAGTACCCCAATCCCACTTGGCTCACCAAATTTCGTTCTTCTAGGTTAAACCGTTTGTTGGCAGCAACAGTTTTAATTTTTAGATTTCACTCTGTTTTCTCCTATATGGATACATGTAGTTGGAACTCTAAATCAAACACGGTTTGTGCTAGCTCTTTGAAACTTGACACAATAAAGTAGTTCCAAGGTCTATCTCTATGGTTTGTTTCCTATTGATGTAGCCCTAAGCACAGACTTGCACAAATCACTTTCATGGAAAGGGGTTGCCAAGCTCCAAAAAACTACGTGTTTCCTGAAATCTCAGCATACATTTTTTCACCCAATCGGGATGACACTTTCAGGTAATGATCAGTACCCCAATCCCTCTTGGCTCACCAAATTTCGTTCTTCTAGGTTAAACCGTTCGTTGGCAGTATCAGTTTTAATTTTTAGGTTTCACTCTGTTTTCTCCTATATGGATACATGTAGTTGGAACTCTAAATCAAACACGGTTTGTGCTAGCTCTTTGAAACTTGACACAATAAAGTAGTTCCAAGTTCTATCTCTATGGTTTCTTTCCTATTGATGTAGCCCTAAGCAGGGACCATCGCAAATCACTTTCATGGAAAGTTGTTGCCAAGCTTCCAAAAAACTACGAGTTTCCTGAAATATCAGCACACATTTTTTCACCAAATCTTGATTACACTTTCAGGTAATGATCAGTACGCCAATCCCACTTGGCTCACCAAATTTCGTTATTCTAGGTTAAACCGTTCGTTGGCAGTAACAGTTTTAATTTTTAGGTTTCACTCTGTTTTCTCCTATGTGGATATATGTAGTTGGAAGTCTAAATCAAACACGGTTTGTGCTAGCCCTTGGAAACTAGACACAATAAAGTAGTTCCAAGTTTTATTTCTATGGTTTGTTTCCTATTGATGTAGCCCTAAGCAGAGACTGGCACAAATCCCTTTCATGGAAAGGGGTTGCCAAGCTTCCAAAAAACTACGAGTTTCCTGAAATCTCAGCATGCATTTTTTCACCCAATCATGATGACACTTTCAGGTAATGATAAGTACCCCAATCCCACTTGGCTCACCAAATTTCGTTCTTCTCGGTTAAACCGTTCGTTGGCAGTAACAGTTTTAATTTTTAGGTTTCTCTCTGTTTTCTCCTCTATGGATACATGTAGTTGGAACTCTAAATCAAACACGGTTTTTGCTAGCTCTTTGAGTCTTGTCACAATAAAGTAGTTCCAAGTTCTATCTCTATGGTTTGTTTCCTATTGATGTAGCCCTAAGCAGAGACTGGCACAAATCACTTTCATGGAAATTTGTTGCCAAGCTTCCAAAAAACTACGAGTTTCCTGACATCTCAGCACATATTTTTTCACCCAATCTTGATGACACTTTCAGGAAATGATCAGTACCCCAATCCTACTTGGCTCACCAAATTTCGTTCTTCTATGTGAAACTGTTCGTTGGCAGTATCAGTTTTAATTTTTAGATTTCACTCTGTTTTCTCCTATATGGATACATGTAGTTGGAACTCTAAATCAAACACGGTTTGTGCTAGCTCTTTGAAACTTGACACAATAAAGTAGTTCCAAGGTCTATCTCTATGGTTTGTTTCCTATTGATGTAGCCCTAAGCAGAGACTGGCGCAAATCACTTTCATGGAAAGGGGTTGCCAAGCTTCCAAAAAACTACGAGTTTTTTGAAATCTCAGCACACATTTTTTCACCCAATCTTTATGACACTTTCAGGTAAATATCAGTCCCCAATCCCACTTGGCTCACCAAATTTCGTTCTTCTAGGTTAAACCGTTCGTTGGCAGTATCAGTTTTAATTTTTAGGTTTCACTCTGTTTTCTCCTATATGGATACATGTAGTTGGAACTCTAAATCAAACATGGTTTGTGCTAGCCCTTGGAAACTTGACACAATAAAGTAGTTCCAAGTTCTATTTCTATGGTTTGTTTCCTATTGATGTAGCCCTAAGCAGAGACTGGCACAAATCGCTTTCATGGAAAGGGGTTGCCAAGCTTCCAAAAAACTACGAGTTTCCTGAAATCTCAGCATACATTTTTTCACCCAATCGTGATGACACTTTCAGGTATTGATCACTACCCCAATCCCACTTGGCTCACCAAATTTCGTTCTTCTAGGTTAAACCGTTCGTTGGCAGTATCAGTTTTAATATTTAGGTTTCACTCTGTTTTCTCCTATATGGATACATGTAGTTGGAACTCTAAATCAAACACGGTTTGTGCTAGCTCTTGGAAACTTGACACAATAAAGTAGTTCCAAGTTCTAACTCTATGGTTTGTTTCCTATTGATGTAGCCCTAAGCAGAGACTGGCGCAAATCACTTACATGGAAATTTGTTGCCAAGCTTCCAAAAAAATACGAGTTTCCTGAAATCTCAGCACACATTTTTTCACCCAATCTTGATGACACTTTCAGGTAATGATCAGTACCCCAATCCCACTTGGCTCAAAAATTTCATTCTTCTAGGTTAAACCGTTCCTTGGCCTTATCAGTTTTAATTTTTATGTTTCACTCTGTTTTCTCCTATATGGATACATGTTGTTGGACCTCTAAATCAAACACGGTTTGTGGTAGCTCTTGGAAACTTCAAACAATAAAGTAGTTCCAAAGTCTATCTCTATGGTTTGTTTCCTATTGATGTAGCCCTAAGCAGAGACTGGCGCAAATCACTTTCATGTAAAGGGGTTGCCATGCTTCCAAAAAATACAAGTTTCTTGAAATCTCAGCACACATTTTTTTCACCCAATCTTGATGACACTTTCAGGTAATGATCAGTACCCCAATCCCACTTTTCTCACCAAATTCCATTCTTCTAGGTGAAACCGTTCGTTGTCAGTATCAGTTTTAATTTTTAGCTTTCACTCTGTTGTCTCCTATACGGATACATGTCGTTGGAACACTAAATCAAACACGGTTTGTGCTAGCCCTTGGAAACTTGACACAATAAAGTAGTTCCAAGTTCTATCTCTATGGTTTGTTTCCTATTGATGTAGCCCTAAGCAGAGACTGGCGCAAATCACTTTAATGGAAAGCCTTTGCCTAGCTTCCAAAAAACTACGAGTTTCCTGAAATCTCAGCACAGATTTTTTCACCCAATCTTGATGACACTTTCAGATAATGATCAGTACCCCAATCGCACTTGGCACACCAAATTTCGTTCTTCTAGGTTAAACCGTTCATTGGTAGTAACAGTTTAAATTTTTAAGTTTCACTGTGTTTTCTCCGATATGGATACATGTAGTTGGAAATCTAAATCAAACACGGTTTGTGCTAGCTCTTTGAAACGTGACACAATAATGTAGTTCCAAGTTCTATCTCTATGGTTTGTTTCCTATTGATGTAGCCCTTAGCAGAGACCTGCGCAAATCACTTTCATGGAAAGTTGTTCCCAAGCTTCCAAAAAACTACAAGTTTCCTGAAATCTCAGCACACATTTTTTTCACCCAAACTTGATGACACTTTCAGGTAAATATCAGTACCCCAATCCTACTTGGCTCACCAAATTTGGTTCTTCTAGTTTAAACTGTTCGTTGGCAGTAACAGTTTTAATTTTTAGGTTTATCTCTGTTTTCTCCTATATGGATACATGTAATTGAAACTCTAAATCAAACACGGTTTGTGCTAGCCCTTGGAATATTGACACAATAAAGTAGTTCCAAGTTCTTTCTCTATGGTTTGTTTCCTATTGATGTAGCCCTAAGAAGAGACTGGCGCAAATCACTTTAATGGAAAGGGGTTGCCATGCTTCCAAAAAACTACGAGTTTCCTGAAATCTCAGCATACATTTTTTCACCCAATCTTGATGACACTTTCAGGTAATGATCAGTACCCCAATCCCACTTGGCTCACCAATTTTCGTTCTTCTAGGTTAAACCGTTCGTTGGCAGTATCAGTTTTAATTTTTAGATTTCACTCTGTTTTCTCCTATAATATTACATGTATTTGGAACTCTAAATCAAACACGGTTTGTGCTAGCTCTTGGAAACTTGACACAATAAAGTAGTTCAAAGTTCTATCTCTATGGTTTGTTTCCTATTGATGTAGCCCTAAGCAGAGACTGGCGCAAATCACTTTCATGGAAATTTGTTGCCAGGCTTCCAAAAAACTACGAGTTTCCCGAAATCTCAGCACACATTTTTTCAACCAATCTTGATGACACTTTCAGGTAATGATCAGTACCCCAATCCCACTTGGCTCACCATTTTTCGTTCTTCTATGTTAAACCGTTCGTTGGCAGTATCAGTTTTAATTTTTAGGTTTCACTCTGTTTTCTCCTATATGGATACATGTAGTTGGAACTCTAAATCAAACATGGTTTGTGCTAGCTCTTGGAAACTTGACACAATAAAGTAGTTCCAAGTTCTATCTCTATGGTTTGTTTCCTATTGATGTAGCCCTAAGCAGAGACTGGCGCAAATCACTTTCATGGAAAGGGGTTGCCAAGCTTCCAAAAAACTACGAGTTTCCCGAAATCTCAGCACACATTTTTTCACCCAATCTTGATGACACTTTCAGGTAATGATCAGTACCCCAATCCCACTTGGCTCACCAAATTTTGTTCTTCTATGTTAAACCGTTCGTTGGCAGTAACAGTTTTAACTTTCAGGTTTCATTCTGTTTTCTCCTATATGGATACATGTAATTGGAACTCTAAATCAAACACGGTTTGTGCTAGCTCTTTGAAACTTGACAAAATAAAGTAGTTCCAAGTTCTATCTCTATGGTTTGTTTCCTATTGATGTAGCCCTAAGCAGAGATGGGCGCAAATCACTTTCATGGAAATTTGTTGCCAAGCTTCCAAAAAACTACGAGTTTCATGAATTCTCAGAACACATTCTTTCACCCAATCTTGATGACACTTTCAGGTAACGATACGTACCCCAATCCCACTTGGCTCACCAAATTTCGTTATTCTAGGTTAAACCGTTCGTTGGCAGTATCAGTTTTAATATTTAGGTTTCACTCTGTTTTCTCCTATATGGATACATGTATTTGGAACTCTACATCAAACACGGTTTGTGCTAGATCTTGGAAACTTGACACAATAAAGTATTTCCAAGCTCTATCTCTATGGTTTGTTTCCTATTGATGTAGCCCTAAGCAGAGACCGGCGCAAATCACTTTCATGGAAAGGGTTTGCCAAACTTCCAAAAAACTACGAGTTTCCTGAAATCTCAGCATATATTTTTTCACCCAATCTTGAAGACACTTTCAGGTAATGATCAGTTCCCCAATCCCACTTGGCTCACCAAATTTCGTTCTTCTAGGTTAAACCGTTCGTTGGCAGTAACAGTTTTAATTTTTATTTTTCACTCTGTTTTCTCCTACATGGATACATGTAGTTGGAACTCTAAATCAAACACGGTTTGTGCTAGCCCTTGGAAACTTGACACAATAAAGTAGTTCCAAGTCTATCTCTATGGTTTGTTTCCTATTGAGTAGCCCTAAGCAGAGACTGGCACAAATCACTTATAAAAAGGGGTTTCCAAGCTTCCAAAAAACTACGAGTTTCCTGATATCTCTGCACACATTTTTTCACCCACACTTGATGACACTTTCAGGTAATGATAAGTACCCCAATCCCACTTGGCTCACCAAATTTCGTTCTTCTCGGTTAAACCGTTCGTTGGCAGTAACAGTTTTAATTTTTAGGTTTCTCTCTGTTTTCTCCTCTATGGATACATGTAGTTGGAACTCTAAATCAAACACGGTTTTTGCTAGCTCTTTGAGTCTTGTCACAATAAAGTAGTTCCAAGTTCTATCTCTATGGTTTGTTTCCTATTGATGTAGCCCTAAGCAGAGACTGGCACAAATCACTTTCATGGAAATTTGTTGCCAAGCTTCCAAAATACTACGAGTTTCCTGACATCTCAGCACATATTTTTTCACCCAATCTTGATGACACTTTCAGGAAATGATCAGTACCCCAATCCTACTTGGCTCACCAAATTTCGTTCTTCTATGTGAAACTGTTCGTTGGCAGTATCAGTTTTAATTTTTAGATTTCACTCTGTTTTCTCCTATATGGATACATGTAGTTGGAACTCTAAATCAAACACGGTTTGTGCTAGCTCTTGGAAACTTGACACAATAAAGTAGTTCCAAGTTCTAACTCTATGGTTTGTTTCCTATTGATGTAGCCCTAAGCAGAGACTGGCGCAAATCACTTACATGGAAATTTGTTGCCAAGCTTCCAAAAAAATACGAGTTTCCTGAAATCTCAGCACACATTTTTTCACCCAATCTTGATGACACTTTCAGGTAATGATCAGTACCCCAATCCCACTTGGCTCAAAAATTTCATTCTTCTAGGTTAAACCGTTCCTTGGCCTTATCAGTTTTAATTTTTATGTTTCACTCTGTTTTCTCCTATATGGATACATGTTGTTGGACCTCTAAATCAAACACGGTTTGTGGTAGCTCTTGGAAACTTCAAACAATAAAGTAGTTCCAAAGTCTATCTCTATGGTTTGTTTCCTATTGATGTAGCCCTAAGCAGAGACTGGCGCAAATCACTTTCATGTAAAGGGGTTGCCATGCTTCCAAAAAATACAAGTTTCTTGAAATCTCAGCACACATTTTTTTCACCCAATCTTGATGACACTTTCAGGTAATGATCAGTACCCCAATCCCACTTTTCTCACCAAATTCCATTCTTCTAGGTGAAACCGTTCGTTGTCAGTATCAGTTTTAATTTTTAGCTTTCACTCTGTTGTCTCCTATACGGATACATGTCGTTGGAACACTAAATCAAACACGGTTTGTGCTAGCCCTTGGAAACTTGACACAATAAAGTAGTTCCAAGTTCTATCTCTATGGTTTGTTTCCTATTGATGTAGCCCTAAGCAGAGACTGGCGCAAATCACTTTAATGGAAAGCCTTTGCCTAGCTTCCAAAAAACTACGAGTTTCCTGAAATCTCAGCACAGATTTTTTCACCCAATCTTGATGACACTTTCAGATAATGATCAGTACCCCAATCGCACTTGGCACACCAAATTTCGTTCTTCTAGGTTAAACCGTTCATTGGTAGTAACAGTTTAAATTTTTAAGTTTCACTGTGTTTTCTCCGATATGGATACATGTAGTTGGAAATCTAAATCAAACACGGTTTGTGCTAGCTCTTTGAAACGTGACACAATAATGTAGTTCCAAGTTCTATCTCTATGGTTTGTTTCCTATTGATGTAGCCCTTAGCAGAGACCTGCGCAAATCACTTTCATGGAAAGTTGTTCCCAAGCTTCCAAAAAACTACAAGTTTCCTGAAATCTCAGCACACATTTTTTTCACCCAAACTTGATGACACTTTCAGGTAAATATCAGTACCCCAATCCTACTTGGCTCACCAAATTTGGTTCTTCTAGTTTAAACTGTTCGTTGGCAGTAACAGTTTTAATTTTTAGGTTTATCTCTGTTTTCTCCTATATGGATACATGTAATTGAAACTCTAAATCAAACACGGTTTGTGCTAGCCCTTGGAATATTGACACAATAAAGTAGTTCCAAGTTCTTTCTCTATGGTTTGTTTCCTATTGATGTAGCCCTAAGAAGAGACTGGCGCAAATCACTTTAATGGAAAGGGGTTGCCATGCTTCCAAAAAACTACGAGTTTCCTGAAATCTCAGCATACATTTTTTCACCCAATCTTGATGACACTTTCAGGTAATGATCAGTACCCCAATCCCACTTGGCTCACCAATTTTCGTTCTTCTAGGTTAAACCGTTCGTTGGCAGTATCAGTTTTAATTTTTAGATTTCACTCTGTTTTCTCCTATAATATTACATGTATTTGGAACTCTAAATCAAACACGGTTTGTGCTAGCTCTTGGAAACTTGACACAATAAAGTAGTTCAAAGTTCTATCTCTATGGTTTGTTTCCTATTGATGTAGCCCTAAGCAGAGACTGGCGCAAATCACTTTCATGGAAATTTGTTGCCAGGCTTCCAAAAAACTACGAGTTTCCCGAAATCTCAGCACACATTTTTTCAACCAATCTTGATGACACTTTCAGGTAATGATCAGTACCCCAATCCCACTTGGCTCACCATTTTTCGTTCTTCTATGTTAAACCGTTCGTTGGCAGTATCAGTTTTAATTTTTAGGTTTCACTCTGTTTTCTCCTATATGGATACATGTAGTTGGAACTCTAAATCAAACATGGTTTGTGCTAGCTCTTGGAAACTTGACACAATAAAGTAGTTCCAAGTTCTATCTCTATGGTTTGTTTCCTATTGATGTAGCCCTAAGCAGAGACTGGCGCAAATCACTTTCATGGAAAGGGGTTGCCAAGCTTCCAAAAAACTACGAGTTTCCCGAAATCTCAGCACACATTTTTTCACCCAATCTTGATGACACTTTCAGGTAATGATCAGTACCCCAATCCCACTTGGCTCACCAAATTTTGTTCTTCTATGTTAAACCGTTCGTTGGCAGTAACAGTTTTAACTTTCAGGTTTCATTCTGTTTTCTCCTATATGGATACATGTAATTGGAACTCTAAATCAAACACGGTTTGTGCTAGCTCTTTGAAACTTGACAAAATAAAGTAGTTCCAAGTTCTATCTCTATGGTTTGTTTCCTATTGATGTAGCCCTAAGCAGAGATGGGCGCAAATCACTTTCATGGAAATTTGTTGCCAAGCTTCCAAAAAACTACGAGTTTCATGAATTCTCAGAACACATTCTTTCACCCAATCTTGATGACACTTTCAGGTAACGATACGTACCCCAATCCCACTTGGCTCACCAAATTTCGTTATTCTAGGTTAAACCGTTCGTTGGCAGTATCAGTTTTAATATTTAGGTTTCACTCTGTTTTCTCCTATATGGATACATGTATTTGGAACTCTACATCAAACACGGTTTGTGCTAGATCTTGGAAACTTGACACAATAAAGTATTTCCAAGCTCTATCTCTATGGTTTGTTTCCTATTGATGTAGCCCTAAGCAGAGACCGGCGCAAATCACTTTCATGGAAAGGGTTTGCCAAACTTCCAAAAAACTACGAGTTTCCTGAAATCTCAGCATATATTTTTTCACCCAATCTTGAAGACACTTTCAGGTAATGATCAGTTCCCCAATCCCACTTGGCTCACCAAATTTCGTTCTTCTAGGTTAAACCGTTCGTTGGCAGTAACAGTTTTAATTTTTATTTTTCACTCTGTTTTCTCCTACATGGATACATGTAGTTGGAACTCTAAATCAAACACGGTTTGTGCTAGCCCTTGGAAACTTGACACAATAAAGTAGTTCCAAGTCTATCTCTATGGTTTGTTTCCTATTGAGTAGCCCTAAGCAGAGACTGGCACAAATCACTTATAAAAAGGGGTTTCCAAGCTTCCAAAAAACTACGAGTTTCCTGATATCTCTGCACACATTTTTTCACCCAATCTTTATGACACTTTCAGGTAAATATCAGTTCCCCAATCCCACTTGGCTCACCAAATTTCGTACTTCTAGGTTAAACCGTTCATTGGCAGTAACAGTTTTAATTTTTATTTTTCACTCTGTTTTCTCCTATATGGATACATGTATTTGGAACTCTAAATCAAACACGGTTTGTGCTAGCTCTTGGAAACTTGACACAATAAAGTAGTTCCAAGTTCTATCTCTATGGTTTGTTTCCTATTGATGTAGCCTTAAGCAGAGACCGGCACAAATCATTTAATGGAAAGGGCTTGCCAAGTTTCCAAAAAACTACGAGTTTCCTGAAATCTCAGCATTCATTTTTTCACCCAATCTTGAAGACACTTTCAGTTAATGATCAGTACCACAATCCCACTTGGATCACCAAATTTCGTTCTTCTAGGTTAAACCGTTCGCTGGCAGTAACAGTTTTAATTTTTAGGTTTCACTCTGTTTTCTCCTATATGGATACATGTAGTTGGAACTCTAAATCAAACACGGTTTGTGCTAGCTCTTTGAAACTTGACACAATAAAGTAGTTCCAAGTTCTATCTCTATGGTTTGTTTCCTATTGATGTAGCCCTAAGCAGAGACCGGCGCAAATCACTTTCATGGAAAGTTGTTGCCAAGCTTCCAAAAAACTACGAGTTTTGGTATCTCAGCACACATTTTTTCACCCAAACTTGATGACACTTTCAGGTAATGATCAGTACCCCAATCCCACTTGGCTCACCAAATTTCGTTCTTCTAGGTTAAACCGTTCGTTAGCAGTATCAGTTTTAATTTTTAGGTTTCACTCTGTTTTCTCCAATATGGATACATGTAGTTGGAACTCTAAATCAAACACGGTTTGTGCTAGATCTGGGAAACTTGACCCAATAAATTAGTTCCAAGTTCTATCTCTATGGTTTGTTTTCTATTTATGTAGCGCTAAGCAGAGACTGGCGCAAATCACTTTCATGGAAAGGGGTTGCCAAGCTTCAAAAAAACTACGATTTTCCTGAAATCTCAGCATACATTCTTTCACCCAAACTTGATGACACTATCAGGTAATGATCAGTACCCCATTCCCACTTGGCTCACCAAATTTCATTCTTCTAGGTTAAACCGTTCGTTGGCAGTATCAGTTTAAATTTTTTGGTTTCACTCTGTTGTCTCCTATATGGATATATGTAGTTGGAACTCTAAATCAAACAAGGTTTGTGCTAGCCCTTGGAATCTTGACACAATAAAGTAGTTCCAAGTTCTATCTCTATGGTTTGTCTCCTATTGATGTAGCCCTAAGCAGAGACTGGCGCAAATCACTTTCAAGGAAAGGGGTTGCCAAGCTTCCAAAAAACTACGAGTTTCCTGACATCTCAGCATACATATTTTCACCCAATCTTGATGACACTTTCAGGTAATGATCACTACCCCAATCCCACTTGGCTCTCCAAATTTCATTCTTCTAGTTTAAACCGTTCATTGGCAGTATCAGTTTTAATTTTTAGGTTTCAATCTGTTTTCTCCTATATGGATACAGGTAGATGGAACTCTAAATCAAACACGGTTTGTTCTAGCCCTTGGAAATTTGACACAATAAAGTAGTTCCAAGTTCTATCTCTATGGTTTGTTTCCTATTGAGTAGCCCTAAGCAGAGACTGGCACAAATCACTTTCAAAAAAGGGGTTGCCAAGCTTCCAAAAAACTACGAGTTTCCTGATATCTCAGCACACATTTTTTCACCCAATCTTGATGACACTTGAGGGAATGATCAGAACCCCAATCCCACTTGGTTCACCAAATTTGGTTTTTCTAGGTTAATCCGTTCGTTGGCAGTAACAGTTTTAATTTTTAGGTTTCACTCTGTTTTCTCCTATATGGATACATGTAGTTGGAACTCTAAATCAAACACGGTTTGTGCTAGCTCTTTGAAACTTCACAAAATAAAGTAGTTCCAAGTTCTATCTCTATGGTTTGTTTCCTATTGATGTAGCCCTAAGCAGAGACTGGCACAAATCACTTTCATGGAAAGGGGTTGCCAAGCTTCCAAAAAACTACGAGTTTCCTAACATCTTAGCATACATATTTTCACCCAATCTTGATGACACTTTCAGGTAATGATCACTACCCCATTCCCACTTGGCTCACCAAATTTCATTCTTCTAGGTTAAACTGTTCGTTGGCAGTAACAGTTTTAATTTTTAGTTTTCACTCTGTTTTCTCCTATATGGATACATGTAGTTGGAACTCTAAATCAAACACGGTTTGTGCTAGCCCTTGTAAACTTGACACAATACAGTAGTTCCTAGTTCTATCTCTATGGTTTGTTTCCTATTGAGTAGCCCTAAGCAGAGACTGGCACAAATCACTTTCAAAAATGTGGTTGCCAAGCTTCCAAAAAACTACGAGTTTCCTGATATCTCAGCACACATGTTTTCACCCAATCTTGATGACACTTTCAGGTAATGATCAGCACCCCAATCCCACTTGGCTCACCAAATTTCGTTCTTCTAGGTTACACCGTTCGTTGGCAGTAACAGTTTAAATTTTTAGTTTTCACTCTGTTTTCTCCTATATGGATACATGTAGTTGGAACTCTAAATCAAACACGGTTTGTGCTAGCTCTTTGAAACTCGCCACAATAAAGTAGTTCCAAGTTCTATCTCTATGGTTTGTTTCATACTGATGTAGCCCTAAGCAGAGACTGGCGCAAATCACTTTCATGAAAAGGCGATGCCAAGCTTCCAAGAAAATATGAATTTCCTGAATTCTCAGCACACATTTTTAAACCCAATCTTGATGACACTTTCAGGTAATGATCAGTACCCCAATCCCACTTGGCTGACCAAATTTCGTTCTTCTAGGTTAAACCTTTCGTTGGCAGAAACAGTTTTAATTTTTAGGTTTCACTCTGTTTTCTCCTATATGGATATATGTAGTTGGAACTCTAAATCAAACACGGTTTGTGCTAGCCCTTGGAATCTTGACACAATAAAGTAGTTCCAAGTTCTATCTCTATGGTTTGTTTCCTATTGATGTAGCCCTAAGCAGAGACTGGCGCAAATCACTTTCAAGGAAAGGGGTTGCCAAGATTCCAAAAAACTACGAGTTTCCTGACATCTCAGCATACATATTTTCACCCAATCTTGATGACACTTTCAGGTAATGATCACTACCCCAATCCCACTTGGCTCACCGAATTTCATTCTTCTAGTTTAAACCGTTCGTTGGCAGTATCAGTTTTAATTTTTAGGTTTCACTCTGTTTTCTCCTATATGGATACAGGTAGATGGAACTCTAAATCAAACACGGTTTGTTCTAGCCCTTGGAAATTTGACACAATAAAGTAGTTCGAAGTTCTATCTCTATGGTTTGTTTCCTATTGAGTAGCCCTAAGCAGAGACTGGCACAAATCACTTTCAAAAAAGGGGTTGCCAAGCTTCCAAAAAACTACGAGTTTCCTGATATCTCAGCACACATTTTTTCACCCAATCTTGATGAAACTTTCAGGTAATGATCAGCACCCCAATCCCACTTGGCTCACCAAATTTCGTTCTTCTAGGTTACACCGTTCGTTGGCAGTAACAGTTTAAATTTTTAGTTTTCACTCTGTTTTCTCCTATATGGATACATGTAGTTGGAACTCTAAATCAAACACGGTTTGTGCTAGCTCTTGGAAACTTGACACAATAAAGTAGTTCCAAGTTCTATCTCTATGTTTTGTTTCCTATTGATGTAGCCCTAAGCAGAGACTGGCGCAAATCACTTTCATGGAAAGGGGTTGCCAAGCTTCCAAAAAACTACGAGTTTCCTGAAATCTCAGCATACATATTTTCACCCAATCTTGATGACATTTCAGGTAATGATCACTACCCCAATCCCACTTGGCTCACCAAATTTCGTTCTTCTAGGTTAAACCGTTCGTTGGTAATAACAGTTTTAATTTTTAGTTTTCACTCTGTTTTCTCCTATATGGATACATGTAGTTGGAACTCTAAATCAAACACGGTTTGTGCTAGCTCTTTGAAACTTGACACAATAAAGTAGTTCCAAGTTCTATCTCTATGGTTTGTTTCCTATTGATGTAGCCCTAAGCAGAGACTGGCGCAAATCACTTTCATGGAAATTTGTTGCCAAGCTTCCAAAAAACTACGAGTTTCCTGACATCTCAGCACACATTTTTTCACCCAATCTTGATGACAATTTCAGGTAATGATCAGTACCCCAATCCCACTTGGCTCACCGAATTTCTTTCTTCTAGGTTAAACCGTTCTTTGGCAGTATCAGTTTAAATTTTTAGGTTTCACTCTGTTTTCTCCTATATGGATACATGTAGTTGGAACTCTAAATCAAACACGGTTTGTGCTAGCTCTTTGAAACTTGACACAATAAAGTAGTTCCATGTTCTATCTCTATGGTTTGTTTCATATTGATGTAGCCCTAAGCAGAGACTGGCGCAAATCACTTTCATGGAAATTTATTTCCAAGCTTCCAAAAAACTACGAGTTTCCTGACATCTCAGCACACATTTTTTTCACCAATCTTGATGACACTTTCAGGTAATGATCAGTACCCCAATCCCACTTGGCTCACCAAATTTCATTCTTCTAAGTTAAACCGTTCGTTGGCAGTATCAGTTTAAATTTTTAGCTTTCACTCTGTTTTCTTCTATATGGATACATGTAGTTGGAACTCTAAATCAAACACGGTTTGTGCTAGCTCTTGGAAACTTGACACAATAAAGTAGTTCCAAGTTCTATCTCTATGGTTTGTTTCCTATTTATGTAGCCCTAAGCAGAGACTGGCGCAAATCACTTTCATGGAAACGGGTTGCCAAGCTTCCAAAAAATACGAGTTTCCTGATATCTCAGCACACATTTTTTCACCCAATCTTGATGACACTTTCAGGTAATGATCAGCACCCCAATCCCATTTGGCTCACCAAATTTGGTTCTTCTAGGTTAAACCGTTCGTTGGCAGTATCAGTTTTAATTTTTAGGTTTCACTCTGTTTTCTCCTATATGGATACATGTAGTTGGAACTCTAAATCAAACACGGTTTGTGCTAGCCCTTGGAATCTTGACACAATAAAGTAGTTCCAAGTTCTATCTCTATGGTTTGTTTCATATTGATGTAGCCCTAAGCAGAGACTGGCGCAAATCACTTTCAAGGAAAGGGGTTGTCAAGCTTCCAAAAAACTACGAGTTTCCTGACATCTCAGCATACATATTTTCACCCAATCTTGATGACACTTTCAGGTAATGATCACTACCCCAATCCCAATTGGCTCACCAAATTTCATTCTTCTAGTTTAAACCGTTCGTTGGCAGTATCAGTTTTAATTTTTAGGTTTCACTCTGTTTTCTCCTATATGGATATATGTAGTTGGAACTCTAAATCAAACACGGTTTGTGCTAGCCCTTGGAAACTTGACACAATAAAGTAGTTCCAAGTTCTATCTCTATGGTTTGTTTCCTATTGAGTAGCCCTAAGCAGAGACTGGCACAAATCACTTTCAAAAAAGGGGTTGCCAAGCTTCCAAAAAACTACGAGTTTCCTGATATCTCAGCACACATTTTTTCACCCAATCTTGATGACACTTGAGGGAATGATCAGAACCCCAATCCCACTTGGTTCACCAAATTTGGTTTTTCTAGGTTAATCCGTTCGTTGGCAGTAACAGTTTTAATTTTTAGGTTTCACTCTGTTTTCTCCTATATGGATACATGTAGTTGGAACTCTAAATCAAACACGGTTTGTGCTAGCTCTTTGAAACTTCACAAAATAAAGTAGTTCCAAGTTCTATCTCTATGGTTTGTTTCCTATTGATGTAGCCCTAAGCAGAGACTGGCACAAATCACTTTCATGGAAAGGGGTTGCCAAGCTTCCAAAAAACTACGAGTTTCCTAACATCTTAGCATACATATTTTCACCCAATCTTGATGACACTTTCAGGTAATGATCACTACCCCATTCCCACTTGGCTCACCAAATTTCATTCTTCTAGGTTAAACTGTTCGTTGGCAGTAAGAGTTTTAATTTTTAGTTTTCACTCTGTTTTCTCCTATATGGATACATGTAGTTGGAACTCTAAATCAAACACGGTTTGTGCTAGCCCTTGTAAACTTGACACAATACAGTAGTTCCTAGTTCTATCTCTATGGTTTGTTTCCTATTGAGTAGCCCTAAGCAGAGACTGGCACAAATCACTTTCAAAAATGTGGTTGCCAAGCTTCCAAAAAACTACGAGTTTCCTGATATCTCAGCACACATGTTTTCACCCAATCTTGATGACACTTTCAGGTAATGATCAGCACCCCAATCCCACTTGGCTCACCAAATTTCGTTCTTCTAGGTTACACCGTTCGTTGGCAGTAACAGTTTAAATTTTTAGTTTTCACTCTGTTTTCTCCTATATGGATACATGTAGTTGGAACTCTAAATCAAACACGGTTTGTGCTAGCTCTTTGAAACTCGCCACAATAAAGTAGTTCCAAGTTCTATCTCTATGGTTTGTTTCATACTGATGTAGCCCTAAGCAGAGACTGGCGCAAATCACTTTCATGAAAAGGCGATGCCAATCTTCCAAGAAAATATGAATTTCCTGAATTCTCAGCACACATTTTTAAACCCAATCTTGATGACACTTTCAGGTAATGATCAGTACCCCAATCCCACTTGGCTGACCAAATTTCGTTCTTCTAGGTTAAACCTTTCGTTGGCAGAAACAGTTTTAATTTTTAGGTTTCACTCTGTTTTCTCCTATATGGATATATGTAGTTGGAACTCTAAATCAAACACGGTTTGTGCTAGCCCTTGGAATCTTGACACAATAAAGTAGTTCCAAGTTCTATCTCTATGGTTTGTTTCCTATTGATGTAGCCCTAAGCAGAGACTGGCGCAAATCACTTTCAAGGAAAGGGGTTGCCAAGATTCCAAAAAACTACGAGTTTCCTGACATCTCAGCATACATATTTTCACCCAATCTTGATGACACTTTCAGGTAATGATCACTACCCCAATCCCACTTGGCTCACCGAATTTCATTCTTCTAGTTTAAACCGTTCGTTGGCAGTATCAGTTTTAATTTTTAGGTTTCACTCTGTTTTCTCCTATATGGATACAGGTAGATGGAACTCTAAATCAAACACGGTTTGTTCTAGCCCTTGGAAATTTGACACAATAAAGTAGTTCGAAGTTCTATCTCTATGGTTTGTTTCCTATTGAGTAGCCCTAAGCAGAGACTGGCACAAATCACTTTCAAAAAAGGGGTTGCCAAGCTTCCAAAAAACTACGAGTTTCCTGATATCTCAGCACACATTTTTTCACCCAATCTTGATGAAACTTTCAGGTAATGATCAGCACCCCAATCCCACTTGGCTCACCAAATTTCGTTCTTCTAGGTTACACCGTTCGTTGGCAGTAACAGTTTAAATTTTTAGTTTTCACTCTGTTTTCTCCTATATGGATACATGTAGTTGGAACTATAAATCAAACACGGTTTGTGCTAGCTCTTGGAAACTTGACACAATAAAGTAGTTCCAAGTTCTATCTCTATGTTTTGTTTCCTATTGATGTAGCCCTAAGCAGAGACTGGCGCAAATCACTTTCATGGAAAGGGGTTGCCAAGCTTCCAAAAAACTACGAGTTTCCTGAAATCTCAGCATACATATTTTCACCCAATCTTGATGACATTTCAGGTAATGATCACTACCCCAATCCCACTTGGCTCACCAAATTTCGTTCTTCTAGGTTAAACCGTTCGTTGGTAATAACAGTTTTAATTTTTAGTTTTCACTCTGTTTTCTCCTATATGGATACATGTAGTTGGAACTCTAAATCAAACACGGTTTGTGCTAGCTCTTTGAAACTTGACACAATAAAGTAGTTCCAAGTTCTATCTCTATGGTTTGTTTCCTATTGATGTAGCCCTAAGCAGAGACTGGCGCAAATCACTTTCATGGAAATTTGTTGCCAAGCTTCCAAAAAACTACGAGTTTCCTGACATCTCAGCACACATTTTTTCACCCAATCTTGATGACAATTTCAGGTAATGATCAGTACCCCAATCCCACTTGGCTCACCGAATTTCTTTCTTCTAGGTTAAACCGTTCTTTGGCAGTATCAGTTTAAATTTTTAGGTTTCACTCTGTTTTCTCCTATATGGATACATGTAGTTGGAACTCTAAATCAAACACGGTTTGTGCTAGCTCTTTGAAACTTGACACAATAAAGTAGTTCCATGTTCTATCTCTATGGTTTGTTTCATATTGATGTAGCCCTAAGCAGAGACTGGCGCAAATCACTTTCATGGAAATTTATTTCCAAGCTTCCAAAAAACTACGAGTTTCCTGACATCTCAGCACACATTTTTTTCACCAATCTTGATGACACTTTCAGGTAATGATCAGTACCCCAATCCCACTTGGCTCACCAAATTTCATTCTTCTAAGTTAAACCGTTCGTTGGCAGTATCAGTTTAAATTTTTAGCTTTCACTCTGTTTTCTTCTATATGGATACATGTAGTTGGAACTCTAAATCAAACACGGTTTGTGCTAGCTCTTGGAAACTTGACACAATAAAGTAGTTCCAAGATCTATCTCTATGGTTTGTTTCCTATTTATGTAGCCCTAAGCAGAGACTGGCGCAAATCACTTTCATGGAAACGGGTTGCCAAGCTTCCAAAAAATACGAGTTTCCTGATATCTCAGCACACATTTTTTCACCCAATCTTGATGACACTTTCAGGTAATGATCAGCACCCCAATCCCATTTGGCTCACCAAATTTGGTTCTTCTAGGTTAAACCGTTCGTTGGCAGTATCAGTTTTAATTTTTAGGTTTCACTCTGTTTTCTCCTATATGGATACATGTAGTTGGAACTCTAAATCAAACACGGTTTGTGCTAGCCCTTGGAATCTTGACACAATAAAGTAGTTCCAAGTTCTATCTCTATGGTTTGTTTCATATTGATGTAGCCCTAAGCAGAGACTGGCGCAAATCACTTTCAAGGAAAGGGGTTGTCAAGCTTCCAAAAAACTACGAGTTTCCTGACATCTCAGCATACATATTTTCACCCAATCTTGATGACACTTTCAGGTAATGATCACTACCCCAATCCCAATTGGCTCACCAAATTTCATTCTTCTAGTTTAAACCGTTCGTTGGCAGTATCAGTTTTAATTTTTAGGTTTCACTCTGTTTTCTCCTATATGGATATATGTAGTTGGAACTCTAAATCAAACACGGTTTGTGCTAGCCCTTGGAAACTTGACACAATAAAGTAGTTCCAAGTTCTATCTCTATGGTTTGTTTCCTATTGAGTAGCCCTAACCAGAGACTGGCACAAATCACTTTCAAAAATGGGGTTGCCAAGCTTCCAAAAAACTATGAGTTTCCTGATATCTCAGCACACATTTTTTCACCCAATCTTGATGACACTTTCAGGTAATGATCAGCGCCCCAATCCCACTTGGCTCACCAATTTTGGTTTTTCTAGGTTAAACCGTTTGTTGGCAGTATCAGTTTAAATTTTTAGGTTTCATTCAGTTTTCTCCTATATGGATACATGTATTTGGAACTCTAAATCAAACACGGTTTGTGCTAGCTCTTGGAAACTTGACACAATAAAGTAGTTCCAAGTTCTATCTCTATGTTTTGTTTCCTATTGATGTAGCCCTAAGCAGAGACTTGGGGAAAATCACTTTCATGGAAAGGATTGCCAAGCTTCCAAAAAACTACGAGTGTCCTGACATCTCAGCATACATATTTTCACCCAATCTTGATGACACTTTCAGGTAATGATCAGTACCCCAATCCCACTTGGCTCACCAAATTTCGTTCTTCTAGGTTAAACCTTTCGTTGGCAAAAAAAGTTTTAATTTTTAGGTTTCACTCTGTTTTCTCCTATATGGATACATGTAGTTGGAACTCTAAATCAAACACGTTTGTGCTAGCCCTTGGAAACTTGACACAATACAGTAGTTCCAAGTTCTATCTCTATGGTTTGTTTCCTATTGAGTAGCCCTAAGCAGAGACTGTCACAAATCACTTTCAAGGAAAGGGGTTGCCAAACTTCATAAAAACTACGAGTTTCCTGAAATCTCAGCATACATTTTTTCACCCAAACTTGATGACACTTTCAGGTAATGATCACTACCCCAATCCCACTTGGCTCACCAAATTTAGTTCTTCTAGGTTACACCGTTCGTTGGCAGTATCAGTTTTAATTTTTAGTTTTCACTCTGTTTTCTCCTATATGGATACATGTAGTTGGAACTCTAAATCAAACACGGTTTGTGCTAGCTCTTGAAAACTAGACACAATAAACTAGTTCCAAGTTCTATCTGTATGGTTTGTTTCCTATTGATGTAGCCCTAAGCAGAGACTGGCGCAAATCACTTTCATGGAAAGGGTTGCCAAGGTTCCAAAAAACTACGAGTTTCCTGAAACCTCAGCACACATTTTCTCACCCAATCTTGATGACACTTTCAGGTAATGATCAGTACCCCAATCCCACTTGGCTCACCAAATTTCGTTCTTCTAGGTTAAACCGTTCGTTGGCAGTATCAGTTTTAATTTTTAGGTTTCACTCTGTTTTCTCCTATATGGATACATGTAGTTGGAACTCTAAATCAAACACGGTTTGTGCTAGCTCTTGGAAACTTGACACAATAAAGTAGTTCCAAGTTCTATCTCTATGGTTTGTTTCCTATTCACGTAGCCCTAAGCAGAGACTGGCGCAAATCACATTCTTGGAAAGGGGTTGCCAAGCTTCCAAAAAACTACGAGTTTCCTGATATCTCAGCACACATTTTTTCACCCACACTTGATGACACTTTCAGGTAATGATCAGTACATCAATCCCACTTGGCTCACCAAATGTCGTTCTTCTAGGTTAAACCGTTCGTTAGCAGTATCAGTTTTAATTTTTAGGTTTCACTCTGTTTTCTCCAATATGGATACATGTAGTTGGAACTCTAAATCAAACATGGTTTGTGTTAGCTCTTTAAACTTGACACAATAAAGAAGTTCCATGTTCTATCTCTATGGTTTGTTTAGTATTGATGTAGCCCTAAGCAGAGACCGGCGCAAATCACTTTCATGGAAAGGGGTTGCCAAGCTTCCGAAAAACTACGTGTTTCCTGAAATCTCAGCATACATTTTTTCACCCAATCTTGATGACACTTTCAGGTAATGATCAGTACCCCAATCCCACTTGGCTCACCAAATTTCATTCTTCTAAGTTAAACCGTTCGTTGTCAGTATCAGTTTTAATTTTTAGGTTTCACTCTGTTTTCTCCTATATGGATACATGTAGTTGGAACTCTAAATCAAACACGGTTTGTGCTAGCTCTTGAAAACTGGACACAATAAAGTAGTTCCAAGTTCTATCTCTATGGTTTTTTCCTATTGATGTAGCCCTAAGCAGAGACTGGCGCAAATCACTTTCATGAAAAGGGGTTGCCAATCTTCCAAAAAACTACGAGTTTCCTGAAATCTCAGCACACATTTTTTCACCCAAATTTGATGACACTTTCAGGTAATGATCAGTACCCCAATCCCACTTGGCTCACCAAATTTCGTTCTTCTAGGTTAAACCGTTCGTTGGCTGTAACAGTTTTAATTTTTAGGTTTCACTCTGTTTTCTCCTATATGGAAACATGTAGTTGGAACTCTAAATCAAACACGGTTTGTGCTAGCACTTGGAAACTTGACACAATAAAGTAATTCAAAGTTCTATCTCTATGGTTTCTTTCCTATTGATGTAGCCCTAAACAGAGACTGGCGCAAATCACTTTCATGGAAAGGGGTTGCCAAGCTTCCAAAAAACTACGAGTTTCCTGAAATCTCAGCACACATTTTTTCACCCAATCTTGATGACACTTTCAGGTAATGATCAGTACACCAATCCCACTTTGCTCAACAAACTTCGTTCTTTTAGGTTAAACTGTTCGTTGGCACTAACAGTTTTAATTTTTAGGTTTCACTCTGTTTTCTCCTATATGGATATATGTAGTTGGAACTCTAAATCAAACATGGTTTGTGTTAGCTCTTTAAACTTGACACAATAAAGTAGTTCCAAGTTCTATCTCTATGGTTTGTTTCCTATTGATGTAGCCCTAAGCAGAGACTGGCGCAAATCACTTTCATATAAAGGGGTTGCCAAGCTTCCAAAAAACTACGAGTTTCCTGAAATCTCAGCACACATTTTTTCACGCAAATTTGATGACACTTTCAGGTAATGATCAGTACCCCAATCCCACTTGGCTCACCAAATTTCGTTCTTCTAGTTTAAACCGTTCGTTGGCAGTAACAGTTTTAATTTTTAGTTTTCACTCTGTTTTCTCCTATATGATTACATGTATTTGGAACTCTAAATCAAACACGGTTTGTGCTAGCTCTTTGAAACTTGACACAATAAAGTAGTTCCAAGTTCTATCTCTATGGTTTGTTTCATATTGATATAGCCCTAAGCAGAGACTGGCGCAAATCACTTTCATGGAAATTTGTTGCCAAGCTTCCAAAAAACTACGAGTTTCCTGACATCTCAGCACACATTTTTTCACCCAATCTTGATGACACTTTCAGGTAATGATCAGTACCCCAATCCCACTTGGCTCACCAAATTTCATTCTTCTAGGTTAAACCGTTCGTTGGCAGTATCAGTTTTAATTTTTAGGTTTCACTCTGTTTTCTCCTATATGGATACATGTAGTTGGAACTCTAAATCAAACACGGTTTGTGCTAGCTCTTGGAAACTTGACACAATAAAGTAGTTCCAAGTTCTATCTCTATGGTTTGTTTCCTATTGATGTAGCCCTAAGCAGACTGGCGCAAATCACTTTCATGGAAAGTGGTTGCCAAGCTTCCAAAAAACTACGAGTTTCCTGATATCTCAGCACACATTTTTTCACCCACACTTGATGACACTTTCAGGTAATGATCAGTACATCAATCCCACTTGGCTCACCAAATGTCGTTCTTCTAGGTTAAACCGTTCGTTAGCAGTATCAGTTTTAATTTTTAGGTTTCACTCTGTTTTCTCCAATATGGATACATGTAGTTGGAACTCTAAATCAAACACGGTTTGTGCTAGATCTGGGAAACTTGACACAATAAAGTAGCTCCAAGTTCTATCTCTATGGTTTGTTTCCTATTGATGTAGCCCTAAGCAGAGACTGGCGCAAATCACTTTCATGGAAAGGGGTTCCCAAGGTTCCAAAAAATACGAGTTTCCTGATATCTCAGTGCACATTTTTTCACCCAATCTTGATGACACTTTCATGTAATGATCACCACCCCAATCCCACTTGGCTCACCAAATTTCGTTCTTCTAGGTTAAACCGTTCGTTGGCAGTATCAGTTTTAATTTTTAGGTTTCACTCTGTTTTCTCCTATATGGATACATGTAGTTGGAACTCTAAATCAAACACGTTTTGTGGTAGCTCTTGGAAACTTGACACAATAAAGTAGTTCAAAGTTCTATCTCTATGGTTTGTTTCCTATTGATGTAGCCCTAAGCAGAGACTGGCGCAAATCACTTTCATGGAAAGGGGTTGCCAAGCTTCCAAAAAACTACGAGTTTCCTGAAATCTCAGCAGACATTTTTTCACCCAATCTTCATGACACTTTCAGGTAATCATCAGTACCCCATCCCACTTGGCTCACCAAATTTCGTTCTCCTAAGTAAAACCGTTCGTTGCCATTATCAGTTTTATTTTTAAGATTTCACTTAGTTTTCTCCTTTATGAATACATGTAGTTGGTACTCTAAATCAAACACGGTTTGTGCTAGCTCTTCGAAACTTGACAAAATAACGTAGTTCCAAGTTCTATCTCTATGGTTTGTTTCCTATTGATTTAGCCCTAAGCAGGACCGGCACAAATCCTTTCAAGTAAAAGGGTTGCCAAGCTTCCAAAAAACTACGAGTTTCCTGAAATCTCAGCTCACATTTTTTCAACCAATATTGATGGTACTTTCAGGTAATGATCAGTACCCCAATCCCACTTGGCTCACCAAATTTCGTTCTTCTAGGTTAAACCGTTCGTTGGCAGTATCAGTTTTAATTTTTAGGTTTCACTCTGTTTTCTCCTATATGGATACATGTAGTTGGAACTCTAAATCAAACACGTTTTGTGCTAGCCCTTGGACACTTGACACAATAAAGTAGTTCCATGTTCTATCTCTATGGTTTGTTTAGTATTGATGTAGCCCTAAGCAGAGACCGGCGCAAATCACTTTCATGGAAAGGGGTTGCCAAGATTCAAAAAACCTACGAGTTTCCTGAAATCTCAGCACACATTTTTTCACCCAATCTGATGACACTATCAGGTAATGATCAGTACCCCAATCCCACTTGGCTCACCAAATTTCGTGCTTGTAGGTTAAACCGTTCGTTGTCAGTATCAGTTTTAATTTTTAGGTTTCACTCTGTTTTCCCCTATATGGATACATGTAGTTGGAACTCTAAATCAAACACATTTTGTGCTAGCTCTTAGCAACTTGACACAATAAAGTAGTTCCAAGTTCTATCTCTATGGTTTTTTTCCTATTGATGTATCCCTAAGCAGAGACCTGCGCAAATCACTTTCATGGAAAGTTGTTGCCAAGCTTCCAAAAAACTACGAGTTTCCTGAAATCTCAGCACACATTTTTTCACCCAATCTTGATGACACTTTCAGGTAAATATCAGTACCCCAATCCCACTGGGCTCACCAAATTTCGTTCTTCTAGGTTAAACAGTTCGTTGGCAGGAACAGTTTTAATTTTTAAGTTTCACTCTGTTTTCTCCTATATGGATACATGTAGTTGGAACTCTAAATCAAACATGGTTTGTGCTAGCCCTTGGAAACTTGACACAATAAAGTAGTTCCAAGTTCTATCTCTATGGTTTTTTCCTATTGATGTAGCCCTAAGCAGAGACTGGCGCAAATCACTTTCATGGAAATGGGTTGCCAAGCTTCCAAAAAACTACGAGTTTCCTGAAATCTCAGCACACATTTTTTCACCCAAATTTGATGACACTTTCAGGTAATGATCAGTACCCCAATCCCACTTGGCTCACCAAATTTCGTTCTTCTAGGTTAAACCGTTCGTTGGCTGTAACAGTTTTAATTTTTAGGTTTCACTCTGTTTTCTCCTATATGGAAACATGTAGTTGGAACTCTAAATCAAACACGGTTTGTGCTAGCTCTTGGAAACTTGACACAATAAAGTAGTTCCAAGTTCTATCTCTATGGTTTGTTTCCTATTCATGTAGCCCTAAGCAGAGACTGGCGCAAATCACTTTCAAGGAAAGGGGTTGCCAAGCTTCCAAAAAACTACTAGTTTCCTGAAATCTCAGCACACATTTTTTAACCCAATCTTGATGACACTTTCAGGTAATGATCAGTACCCCAATCCCACTTTGCTCACCAAACTTCGTTCTTCTAGGTTAAACTGTTCGTTGGCAGTAACAGTTTTAATTTTTAGGTTTCACTCTGTTTTCTCCTATATGGATATATGTAGTTGGAACTCTAAATCAAACATGGTTTGTGTTAGCTCTTTAAACTTGACACAATAAAGTAGTTCCAAGTTCTATCTCTATGGTTTGTTTCCTATTGATGTAGCCCTAAGCAGAGACCGGCGCAAATCACTTTCATGGAAAGGGGTTGCCAAGATTCCAAAAAACTACGAGTTTCCTGAAATCTCAGCATACATTTTTTCACCCAATCTGATGACACTATCAGGTAATGATCAGTACCCCTATCCCACTTGTCTCACCAATTTCGTTATTCTAGGTTAAACCGTTCGTTGGCAGTATCAGTTTTAATTTTTAGGTTTCACTCTGTTTTCTCCTATATGGATACATGTAGTTGGAACTCTAAATCCAACACGGTTTGTGCTAGCTCTTTGAAACTTGACACAATAAAGTAGTTCCAAGTTCTATCTCTATGGTTTGTTTCCTATTGATGTAGCCCTAAGCAGAGACTGGCGCAAATCACTTTCATGGAAAGGGGTTGCCAAGCTTCCAAAAAACTTTGAGTTTCCTCAAATCTCAGCACACATTTTTTCACCCAATCTTGATGACACTTTCAGGTAATGATCAGTACCCCAATCCCACTTGGCTCACTAAATTTCGTTCTTCTAAGTTAAACCGTTCGTTGGCAGTATCAGTTTTAATTTTTAGGTTTCACTCTGTTTTCTCCTATATGGATACATGTGGGGAGCCATTCTGACACGTGATTGGGTGACTCCCGTTAAGGGCCTGAGGCACTCTGGCTGTATCGGAGTAATCCCGACCCTTTCCTGATGAGAGAGCCCATCCGTGTGGGGGTGTGCGTAACCACTGACCCTGGAGACCCAATCACTGACCCTGACCTTGGAGTACAGCCCCCCCTCAACCTTCATTGGATGGAATTCTCCCCTGAATCTCTTGTCCCCCCAAATAAAAGGCTGATCCCCGGCGTGTTCGCTCTCTCTCTCTCCTGCTAGCCCAGAGTAATCCTCGCTGCCCTGCTGAGCGGCTGGAGGCAGGGAAACAGGGAGACCGAGCCGTCTTGGACCTAGCATTAAAATAAGGTACTGTCTGTGTGTTTTATTTTGATCTCTTCTAACTAACTGAATGCCAGAACCTCATTAATGAAACCACTGCGCAGACCGCGTGGTAGAGATACATGTAGTTGGAACTCTAAATCCAACACGGTTTGTGCTAGCTCTTTGTAACTTGACACAATAAAGTAGTTCCAAGTTCTATCTCTATGGTTTGTTTCCTATTGATGTAGCCCTAAGCAGAGACTGGCGCCAATCAATTTCATGGAAAGGGGTTGCCAAGCTTACAAAAACTATGAGTTTCCTGAAATCTCAGCACACATTTTTTCACCCAATCTTGATGACACTTTCAGGTAATGATCAGTACCCCAATCCCACTTGGCTCACCAAATTTCGTTCTTCTAGGTTAAACCGTTCGTTGGCAGTATCAGTTTTAATTTTTAGGTTTCACTCTGTTTTCTCCTATATGGATACATGTATTTGGAACTCTAAATCAAACACGGTTTGTGCTACCTCTTGGAAACTTGACACAATAAAGAAGTTCCAAGTTCTATCTCTATGGTTTTTTTCCTCTTGATGTAGCCCTAAGCAGTGACTGGCACAAATCACTTTCATGGAAAGGGGTTGCAAAGCTTCCAAAAAACTACGAGATTCCTGAAATCTTAGCACACACTTTTTTCACTCAATCTTGATGACACTTTCAGATAATGATCAGTATCCCAATCCCACTTGGCTCACCAAATTTTGTTCTCCTAGGTTAAACAGATCGTTGGCAGTAACATTTTAAATTTTTAGGTTTCACTCTGTTTTCTCCTATATGGATAAATGTACTTGGAACTCTAAATCAAACACGGTTTGTGCTAGCTCTTGGAAACTTGACACAATAAAGTAGTTCCAAGTTCTATCTCTATGGTTTCTTTCCTATTGATGTAGCCCTAAGCAGAGACTGGCGCAAATCACTTTCATGGAAAGGGGTTGCCAAGCTTCCAAAAAACTATGAGTTTCCTGAAATCTCAGCACACATTTTTTCACCCAATCTTGATGACACTTTCATGTAATGATCAGTACCCCAATCCCAATTGGCTCACCAAATTTCGTTCTTCTAGGTTAAACCGTTCGTTGGCAGTAACATTTTTAATTTTTAGGTTTCACTCATTTCTCCAATATGGATAAATGTAGTTGGAACTCTAAATCAAACACGGTTTGTAATAGCTCTTTGAAACTTGACACAATAAAGTAGTTCCAAGTTCTATCTCTATGCTTTTTTTACTATTGATGTAGCCCTAAGCAGAGACTGGCGCAAATCACTTTCATGGAAAGGGGTTGCCAAGCTTCCAAAAAACTATGAGTTTCCTGAAATCTCAGCACACATTTTTTCACCCAATCTTGATGACACTTTCAGGTAATGATCAGTACCCCAATCCCACTTGGCTCACCAAATTTCGTTCTTCTAGGTTAAGCAGTTCGTTGGAGAAACACTTTTAATTTTTAGGTTTCACTCTGTTTTCCCCTATATGGATACATGTAGTTGGAACTATAAATCAAACACGGTTTGTGCTAGCCCTTGGAATCTTGACACAATAAAGTAGTTCCAAGTTCTATCTCGATGGTTTGTTTCCTATTGATGTAGCCCTAAGCAGAGAATGGCGCAAATCACTTAAATGGAAAGGGGTTGCCAAGCTTCCAAAAAACTACGAGTTTCCTGAAATATCAGCACACATTTTTTCACCCAAACTTGATGACACTTTCAGGTAATGATCAGTACCCCAATCCCACTTGGCTCACCAAATTTCGTTCTTCTAGGTTAAACCGTTCATTGGCAGTAACAGTTTTAATTTTTAGGTTTCACTCTGTTTTCTCCTATATGGATACATGTAGTTGGAAGTCTAAATCAAACACGGTTTGTGCTAGCTCTTGGAAACTTGACACAATAAAGTAGTTCCAAGTTCTATCTCTATGGTTTGTTTCCTATTCATGTAGCCCTAAGCAGAGACTGGCGCAAATCACTTTCAAGGAAAGGGGTTGCCAAGCTTCCAAAAAACTACTAGTTTCCTGAAATCTCAGCACACATTTTTTCACCCAATCTTGATGACACGTTCAGGTAATGATCAGTACCCCAATCCCACTTGGCTCACCAAATTTCGTTCTTCTAGGTTAAACCGTTCGTTGGCAGTATCAGTTTTAATTTTTAGGTTTCACTCTGTTTTCTCCTATATGGATACATGTAGTTGGAACTCTAAATCAAACACGGTTTGTGCTAGCCCTTGGAATCTTGACACAATAGAGTAGTTCCAAGTTCTATCTCTATGGTTTGTTTCCTATTGATGTAGCCCTAAGCAGAGACTGGCGCAAATCACTTTCATGGAAAGGGGTTGCCAAGCTTCCAAAAAACTACGAGTCTCCTGAAATCTCAGCATACATTTTTTCACCCAATCTTGATGACACTTTCAGGTAATGATCAGTACGGAATCCCACTTGGCTCACCAAATTTCGTTCTTCTAGTTTAAACCGTTCCTTGGCAGTATCAGTTTTAATTTTTAGCTTTCACTCTGTTTTCTCCTATATGGATACATGTAGTTGGAACTCTAAATCAAACACGGTTTGTTCTAGCTCTTTGAAACTTGACACAGTAAAGTAGTTCCAAGTTCTATCTCTATGGTTTGTTTCCTAATGATGTAGCCCTAAGCAGAGACCGGCGCAAATCACTTTTATGGAAAGTTGTTGCCAAGCTTCCAAAAAACTACGAGTTTCCTGAAATCTCAGCACACATTTTTTCACCCAATCTTGATGACACTTTCAGGTAATGATCAGTACGGAATCCCACTTGGCTCACCAAATTTCGTTCTTCTAGTTTAAACCGTTCCTTGGCAGTATCAGTTTTAATTTTTAGCTTTCACTCTGTTTTCTCCTATGGATACATGTAGTTGGAACTCTAAATCAAACACGGTTTGTGCTAGCTCTTGGAAACTTGACACAATAAAGTAGTTCCAAATTCTATCGCTATGGTTTGTTTCCTATTGATGTAGCCCTAAGCAGAGACCGGCGCAAATCACTTTCATGGAAAGTTGTTGCCAAGCTTCCAAAAACACTACGAGTTTCCTGAAATCTCAGCACAAATTTTTTCACCCAATCTTGATGACACTTTCAGGTAATGATCAGTACCCCAATACCACTTGGCTCACCAAATTTCGTTATTCTAGGTTAAACCGTTCGTTGGCAGTAACAGTTTTAATTTTTAGGTTTCACTCTGTTTTCTCATATATTTATACATGTATTTGGAAGTATAAATCAAACACGGTTTGTGCTACCTCTTGGAAACTTGACACAATAAAGAAGTTCCAAGTTCTATCTCTATGGTTTGTTTCCTATTGATGTAGCCCTAAGCAGTGACTGGTGCAAATCACTTTCATCGAAAGTTGTTTCCAAGCTTCCAAAAAACTACGAGTTTCCTGAAATCTCAGCACACATTTTTTCAACCAATTTGGATGACACTTTTAGGTAATGATCAATACCCCAATCCCACTTGGCTCACCAAATTTCGTTCTTCTAGGTTAAACCGTTCGTTGGCAGTAACAGTTTTAATTTTTAGGTTCCACTCTGTTTTCTCCTATATGGATACATGTAGTTGGAACTCTAAATCAAACACGGTTTGTGCTAGCTCTTGCAAACATGACACAATGAGGTAGTTCCAAGTTCTATCTCTATGGTTTGTTTCCTATTGATGTAGCCCTAAGCAGAGACTGGCACAAATCACTTTCATGGAAATGGGTTGCCAAGCTTCCAAAATACTACGAGTTTCCTGAAATCTCAGTACACATTTTTTCACCCAATCTTGATGACACTTTCAGGTAATGATCAGTACCCCAATCCCACTTGGCTCACCAAATTTCGTTCTTCTAGGTTAAACCGTTCGTTGGCAGTATCAGTTTTAATTTTTAGGTTTCACTCTGTTTTCTCCTATATGGATACATGTAGCTGGAACTCTAAATCAAACACGGTTTGTGCTAGATCTTGGAAACTTGACACAATACAGTAGTTCCAAGTTCTATCTCTATGGTTTTTTTCCTATTGATGTAGCCCTAATCACAGACTGGCACAAATCACTTTCATGGAAAGGGGTTGCAAAGCTTCCAAAAAACTACGAGATTCCTGAAATCTTAGCACACACTTTTTTCACTCAATCTTGATGACACTTTCAGGTAATGATCAGTATCCCAATCCCACTTGGCTCACCAAATTTTGTTCTCCTAGGTTAAACAGATCGTTGGCAGTAACATTTTAAATTTTTAGGTTTCACTCTGTTTTCTCCTATATGGATAAATGTACTTGGAACTCTAAATCAAACACGGTTTGTGCTAGCTCTTGGAAACTTGACACAATAAAGTAGTTCCAAGTTCTATCTCTATGGTTTCTTTCCTATTGATGTAGCCCTAAGCAGAGACTGGCGCAAATCACTTTCATGGAAAGGGGTTGCCAAGCTTCCAAAAAACTATGAGTTTCCTGAAATCTCAGCACACATTTTTTCACCCAATCTTGATGACACTTTCATGTAATGATCAGTACCCCAATCCCAATTGGCTCACCAAATTTCGTTCTTCTAGGTTAAACAGTTCGTTGGCAGTAACATTTTTAATTTTTAGGTTTCACTCATTTCTCCAATATGGATAAATGTAGTTGGAACTCTAAATCAAACACGGTTTGTAATAGCTCTTTGAAACTTGACACAATAAAGTAGTTCCAAGTTCTATCTCTATGCTTTTTTTACTATTGATGTAGCCCTAAGCAGAGACTGGCGCAAATCACTTTCATGGAAAGGGGTTGCCAAGCTTCCAAAAAACTATGAGTTTCCTGAAATCTCAGCACACATTTTTTCACCCAATCTTGATGACACTTTCAGGTAATGATCAGTACCCCAATCCCACTTGGCTCACCAAATTTCGTTCTTCTAGGTTAAGCAGTTCGTTGGAGAAACACTTTTAATTTTTAGGTTTCACTCTGTTTTCCCCTATATGGATACATGTAGTTGGAACTATAAATCAAACACGGTTTGTGCTAGCCCTTGGAATCTTGACACAATAAAGTAGTTCCAAGTTCTATCTCGATGGTTTGTTTCCTATTGATGTAGCCCTAAGCAGAGAATGGCGCAAATCACTTAAATGGAAAGGGGTTGCCAAGCTTCCAAAAAACTACGAGTTTCCTGAAATATCAGCACACATTTTTTCACCCAAACTTGATGACACTTTCAGGTAATGATCAGTACCCCAATCCCACTTGGCTCACCAAATTTCGTTCTTCTAGGTTAAACCGTTCATTGGCAGTAACAGTTTTAATTTTTAGGTTTCACTCTGTTTTCTCCTATATGGATACATGTAGTTGGAAGTCTAAATCAAACACGGTTTGTGCTAGCTCTTGGAAACTTGACACAATAAAGTAGTTCCAAGTTCTATCTCTATGGTTTGTTTCCTATTCATGTAGCCCTAAGCAGAGACTGGCGCAAATCACTTTCAAGGAAAGGGGTTGCCAAGCTTCCAAAAAACTACTAGTTTCCTGAAATCTCAGCACACATTTTTTCACCCAATCTTGATGACACGTTCAGGTAATGATCAGTACCCCAATCCCACTTGGCTCACCAAATTTCGTTCTTCTAGGTTAAACCGTTCGTTGGCAGTATCAGTTTTAATTTTTAGGTTTCACTCTGTTTTCTCCTATATGGATACATGTAGTTGGAACTCTAAATCAAACACGGTTTGTGCTAGCCCTTGGAATCTTGACACAATAGAGTAGTTCCAAGTTCTATCTCTATGGTTTGTTTCCTATTGATGTAGCCCTAAGCAGAGACTGGCGCAAATCACTTTCATGGAAAGGGGTTGCCAAGCTTCCAAAAAACTACGAGTCTCCTGAAATCTCAGCATACATTTTTTCACCCAATCTTGATGACACTTTCAGGTAATGATCAGTACGGAATCCCACTTGGCTCACCAAATTTCGTTCTTCTAGGTTAAACCGTTCCTTGGCAGTATCAGTTTTAATTTTTAGGTTTCACTCTGTTTTCTCCTATATGGATACATGTAGTTGGAACTCTAAATCAAACACGGTTTGTTCTAGCTCTTTGAAACTTGACACAATAAAGTAGTTCCAAGTTCTATCTCTATGGTTTGTTTCCTATTGATGTAGCCCTAAGCAGAGACCGGCGCAAATCACTTTTATGGAAAGTTGTTGCCAATCTTCCAAAATACTACGAGTTTCCTGAAATCTCAGCACACATTTTTTCACCAAATCTTGATGACACTTTCAAGTAATGATCAGTACCCCAATCCCACTTGGCTCACCAAATTTCATTCTTCTAGGTTAAACCGTTCGCTGGCAGTAACAGTTTTAATTTTTAGGTTTCACTCTGTTTTCTCCTATATGGATACATGTAGTTGGAACTCTAAATCAAACACGGTTTGTGCTAGCTCTTTCAAACTTGACACAATAAAGTAGTTCCAAGTTCTATCTCTATGGTTTGTTTCCTATTGATGTAGCCCTAAGCAGAGACCTGCTCAAATCACTTTCATGGAAAGTTGTTGCCAAGCTTCCAAAAAACTACGAGTTTCCTGAAATCTCAGCACACATTTTTTCACCTAATATTGATGACACTTTCAGGTAATCATCAGTACCCAATCCCACTTGGCTCACCAAATTTCGTTCTTCTAGGTTAAACCGTTCGTTGCCATTATCAGTTTTAATTTTTAGATTTCACTCAGTTCTCTCCTATATGGATACATGTAGTTGGAACTCTAAATCAAACACGGTTTGTGCTAGCTCTTCGAAACTTGACAAAATAACGTAGATCCAAGTTCTATCTCTATGGTTTGTTTCCTATTGATGTAGCTCTAAGCAGGACCGGCACAAATCATTTCAAGGAAATGGGTTGCCAAGCTTCCAAAAAACTATTAGTTTCCTGAAATCTCAGCATACATTTTTTCACCCAATCTTGAAGACACTTTCAGGTAATGATCAGTACCCCAATCCCACTTGGCTCACCAAATTTCGTTCTTCTAGGTTAAACCATTCATTGGCAGTAACAGTTTTAATTTTTAGGTTTCACTCTGTTTTCTCCTGTATGGATACATGTAGTTGGAACACTAAATCAAACACGGTTTGTGTTAGCTCTTTGAAACTTGACACAATAAAGTAGTTCCAAGTTCTATCTCTATGGTTTGTTTCATATTGATATAGCCCTAAGCAGAGACTGGCGCAAATCACTTTCATGTAAGGGGTTGCCAAGCTTCCAAAAAACTATGAGTTTCCTGAAATCTTAGCACATATTTTTTCACCCAATCTTGATGACACTTTCAGGTAATGATCAGTACCCCAATCCCACTTGGCTCACCAAATTTCGTTTTTCTAGGTTAAACCGTTCCTTGGCAGTATCAGTTTTAATTTTTAGGTTTCACTCTCTTTTCTCCTATATGGATACATGTAGTTGGAACTCTAAATCAAACACATTTTGTGCTAGCTCATGGAAACTTTACACAATAAAGTAGTTTCAAGTTCTATCTCTATGTTTTTTTTCCTATTGATGTAGCTCTAAGCAGAGACCTGCGCAAATCACTTTCATGGAAAGTTGTTGCCAAGCTTCCAAAAAACTACGAGTTTCCTGAAATCTCAGCACACATTTTTTCACCCAATCTTGATGACACTTTCAGGTAATGATCAGTACCCCAATCCCACTTGGCTCACCAAATTTCGTTCTTCTAGTATAACCGTTCGTTGGCAGTATCAGTTTTAATTTTTAGGTTTCACTCTGTTTTCTCCTATATGGATACATGTAGTTGGAACTCTAAATCAAACACGGTTTGTGCTAGCTCTTTGAAACTTGACACAATAAAGTAGTTCCAAGGTCTATCTCTATGGATTGTTTCCTATTGATGTAGCCCTAAGCAGAGACTGGCGCAAATCACTTTCATGGAAAGGGGTTGCCAATGTTCCAAAAAACTATGAGTTTCCTGAAATCTCAGCACACATTTTTTCACCCAATCTTGATGACACTTTCAGGTAATGATCAGTACCCCTATCCCACTTGGCTCACCAATTTCGTTATTCTAGGTTAAACCGTTCGTTGGCAGTATCAGTTTTAATTTTTAGGTTTCACTCTGTTTTCTCCTATATGTATACATGTAGTTGGAACTCTAAATCAAACACATTTTGTGCTAGCTCTTAGAAACTTGACACAATAAAGTAGTTCCAAGTTCTATCTCTATGGTTTTTTTCCTATTGATGTATCCTTAAGCAGAGACCTGCGCAAATCACTTTCATGGAAAGGGGTTGCCAAGCTTCCAAAAAACTACGAGTTTCCTGAAATCTCAGCACACAGTTTTTCACCCAAATTTGATGACACTTTCAGGTAATGATCAGTACCCCAATCCCTCTTGGCTCACCAAATTTCGTTCTTCTAGGTTAAACCGTCCGTTGGCTGTAACAGTTTTAATTTTTAGGTTTCACTCTGCTTTCTCGTATATGGATACATGTAGTTGGAACTCTAAATCAAACACGGTTTGTGCTAGCTCTTTGAAACTTGACACAATAAAGTAGTTCCAAGTTCTATCTCTATGGTTTTTTTCCTATTGATGTAGCCCTAAGCAGAGACTGGCGCAAATCACTTAAATGGAAAGGGGTTTCCATGCTTCCAAAAAACTACGAGTTTCCTGAAATCTCAGAATACATTTTTTCACCCAATCTTGATGACACTTTCAGGTAATGATCAGTAACCCAATCCCACTTGGCTCACCAAATTTCGTTCTTCTAGGTTAAACTGTTCGTTGGCAGTCTCAGTTTTAATTTTTAGGTTTCACTCTGTTTTCTCCTATATGGATAAATGTAGTTGGAACTCTAAATCAAACACGGTTTGTGCTAGTTCTTGTTAACGTGACACAATAAAGTATTTCCAAGTTCTATCTCTATGGTTTGTTTCCTAGAGATGTAGTACTAAGCAGAGACTGGCACAAATCTCTTTCATGGAAAGGGGTTGCCAAGCTTCCAAAAAACTACGAGTTTCCTGAAATCTCAGCATACATTTATTCAACCAAACTTGAAGACACTTTCAGGTAATGATCAGTACCCCAATCCGACTTGGCTCACCAAATTTCCTTCTTCTAGGTTAAACCGTTCGTTGGCAGTATCAGTTTTAATTTTTAGGTTTCACTCTGTTTTCTCCTATATGGATATATGTAGTTGGAACTCTAAATCAAACATGGTTTGTGTTAGCTCTTTAAACTTGACACAATAAAGTAGTTCCATGTTCTATCTCTATGGTTTGTTTAGTATTGATGTAGCCCTAAGCAGAGACCGGCGCAAATCACTTTCATGGAAAGGGGTTGCCAAGCTTCCAAAAAACTACGTGTTTCCTGAAATCTCAGAATACATTTTTTCACCCAATCTTGATGACACTTTCAGGTAATGATCAGTATCCCAATCTCACTTGGCTCACCAAATTTCATTCTTCTATGTTAAACCGTTCGTTGGCAGTATCAGTTTTAATTTTTAGGTTTCACTCTGTTTTCTCCTATATGGATACATGTAGTTGGAACTGTAAATCCAACACGGTTTGTGCTAGCTCTTTGAAACTTGACACAATAAAGTAGTTCCAAGTTCTATCTCTATGGTTTGTTTCCTATTGATGTAGCCCTAAGCAGAGACTGGCGCAAATCAATTTCATGGAAAGGGGTTGCCAAGCTTCCAAAAACTATGAGTTTCCTGAAATCTCAGCACACATTTTTTCACCCAATCTTGATGACACTTTCAGGTAATGATCAGTACCCCAATCCCACTTGGCTCACCAAATTTCGTTCTTCTAGGTTAAACCGTTCGTTGGCAGTATCAGTTTTAATTTTTAGGTTTCACTCTGTTTTCTCCTATATGGATACATGTAGTTGGAACTCTAAATCAAACACATTTTGTGCTAGCTCTTAGAAACTTGACACAATAAAGTAGTTCCAAGTTCTATCTCTACGGTTTTTTTCCTATTGATGTATCCCTAAGCAGAGACCTGCGCAAATCACTTTCATGGAAAGTTGTTGCCAAGCTTCCAAAAAACTACGAGTTTCCTGAAATCTCAGCACACATTTTTTCACCCAATCTTGATGACACTTTCAGGTAAATATCAGTACCCCAATCCCACTTGGCTCACCAAATTTCGTTCTTCTAGGTTAAACCGTTCGTTGGCAGGAACAGTTTTAATTTTTAAGTTTCACTCTGTTTTCTCCTATATGGATACATGTAGTTGGAACTCTAAATCAAACAAGGTTTGTGCTAGCCCTTGGAAACTTGACACAATAAAGTAATTCAAAGTTCTGTCTCTATGGTTTCTTTCCTATTGATGTAGCCCTAAGCAGAGACTGGCGCAAATGACTTTCATGGAAAGGGGTTGCCAAGCTTCCAAAAAACTACCAGTTTCCTGAAATCTCAGCACACATTTTTTCATCCAATCTTGATGACACTTTCAGGTAATGATCAGTACACCAATCCCACTTGGCTCACCAAATTTCGTTCTTCTAGGTTAAACTGTTCGTTGGCAGTAACAGTTTAAATTTTTAGGTTTCACTCTGTTTTCTCCTATATGGATATATGTAGTTGGAACTCTAAATCAAACATGGATTGTGTTAGCTCTTTAAACTTGACACAATAAAGTAGTTCCAATTTCTATCTCTATGGTTTGTTTCCTATTGATGTAGCCCTAAGCAGAGACCGGCGCAAATCACTTTCAGGGAAAGGGGTTGCCAAGATTCCAAAAAACTACGAGTTTCCTGAAATATCAGCACACATTTTTTCACCCAATCTGATGACACTATCAGGTATTGATCAGTACCCCAATCCCTCTTGGCTCACAAAATTTCGTTCTTGTAGGTTAAACCGTTCGTTGTCAGTATCAGTTTTAATTTTTAGGTTTCACTCTGTTTTCTCTTATATGGATACATGTATTTGGAACTCTAAATCAAACACGGTTTGTGCTACCTCTATGAAACTTGACACAATAAAGTAATTCCAAGTTCTATCTCTATGGTTTGTTTCCTATTGATGTAGCCCTAAGCAGAGATTGGCGCAAATCACTTTCATGGAAAGGGGTTGCCAAACTTCCAAAAAACTATAAGTTTCCTGAAATCTCAGCATACATTTTTCCCCCAATCTTGATAACACTTTCCGGTAATGATCAGTACCCCAATCCCACTTGGCTCACCAAATTTCGTTCTTCTAGGTTAAACCGTTCGTTGGCTGTAACAGTTTTAATTTTTAGGTTTCACTCTGCTTTCTCCTATATGGATACATGTAGTTGGAACTCTAAATCCAACACGGTTTGTGCTAGCTCTTTGAAACTTGACACAATAAAGTAGTTCCAAGTTCTATCTCTATGGTTTGTTTCCTATTGATGTAGCCCTAAGCAGAGACTGGCGCAAATCAATTTCATGGAAAGGGGTTGCGAAGCTTCCAAAAACTATGAGTTTCCTGAAATCTCAGCATACATTTTTTCACCCAATCTTGATGACACTTTCAGGTAATGATCAGTAAACCAATACCACTTGGTTCACCAAATTACGTTCTTCTAGGTTAAACCGTTCGTTGGCAGTATCAGTTTGAATTTTTAGGTTTCACTCTGTTTTCTCCTATATGGATACATGTAGTTGGAACTCTAAATCAAACACGGTTTGTGCTAGCTCTTGGAAACTTGACGCAATAAAGTAGTTCCAAGTTCTATCTCTACGGTTTTTTCCTATTGATGTAGCCCTAAGCAGAGACTGGCGCAAATCACTTTCATGGAAAGGCGTTGCCAAGCTTCCAAAAATTACGAGTTTCCTGAAATCTCAGCACACATTTTTTCACCCAAATTTGATGACACTTTCAAGTAATGATCAGTACACCAATCCCACTTGGCTCACCAAATTTTGTTCTTCTAGGTTAAACCGTTCGTTGGCAGTAACAGTTTTAATTTTTAGGTTTCACTCTGTTTTCTCCTATATGGAAACATGTAGTTGGAACTCTAAATCAAACATGGTTTGTGTTAGCTCTTTAAACTTGACACAATAAAGTAGTTTCAAGTTCTATCTCTATGGTTTGTTTCCTATTGATGTAGCCCTAAGCAGAGACCGGCGCAAATCGCTTTCATGGAAAGGGGTTGCCAAGATTCCAAAAAACTACGAGTTTCCTGAAATCTCAGCACACATTTTTTCACCCAATCTGATGACACTATCAGGTAATGATCAGTACCCGAATCCCTCTTGGCTCACCAAATTTCGTTCTTGTAGGTTAAACAGTTCGTTGTCAGTATCAGTTTTAATTTTTAGGTTTCACTCTGTTTTCTCCTATATGGATACATGTATTTGGAACTCTAAATCAAACACGGTTTGTGTTAGCTCTTTAAACTTGACACAATAAAGTAGTTCCAAGTTCTATCTCTATGGTTTGTTTCCTATTGATGTAGCCCTAAGCAGAGACTGGCGCAAATCACTTTCATGGAAAGGGGTTGCCAAACTTCCAAAAAACTACGAGTTTCCTGAAATCTCAGCATACATTTTTCCCCCAATCTTGATAACACTTTCAGTTAATGATCAGTACCCCAATCCCACTTGGCTCACCAAATTTCGTTCTTCTAGGTTAAACCCTTTGTTGGCTGTAACAGTTTTAATTTTTAGGTTTCACTCTGTTTTCTCCTATATGGGTACATGTTGCTGGAACTCTAAATCAAACGCGATTCGTGCTAGCTCTTTGAAACTTGACACAATAAAGTAGTTCCAAATTCTATCTTTATGGTTTCTTTCCTATTGATGTAGCCCTAAACAGAGACTGGCGCAAATCACTTTCATGGAAAGTTGTTGCCAAGATTCCAAAAAACTACGAGTTTCCTGAAATCTCAGCAAACATTTTTTCAACCAATCTTGATGGTACTTTCAGGTAATGATCAGTACCCCAATCCCACTTGGCTCACCAAATTTCGTTCTTCTAGGTTAAACTGTTCGTTGGCAGTAACAGTTTTAATTTTTAGGTTTCACTCTGTTTTCTCCTATATGGATATATGTAGTTGGAACTCTAAATCAAACATGGTTTGTGTTAGCTCTTTAAACTTGACACAATAAAGTAGTTCCATGTTCTATCTCTATGGTTTGTTTAGTATTGATGTAGCCCTAAGCAGAGACCGGCGCAAATCACTTTCATGGAAAGGGGTTGCCAAGCTTCCAAAAAACTACGTGTTTCCTGAAATCTTAGCATACATTTTTTCACCCAATCTTGATGACACTTTCAGGTAATGATCAGTACCCCAATCCCACTTGGCTCACCAAATTTCGTTCTTCTAAGTTAAACCGTTCGTTGGCAGTATCAGTTTTAATTTTTAGGTTTCACTCTGTTTTCTTCTATATGGATACATGTAGTTGGAACTCTAAATCAAACACGGTTTGTTCTAGCCCTTGGACACTTGACACAAAAAAGTAGTTCCAAGTTCTATCTCTGTGGTTTGTTTCCTATTGATGTAGCCCTAAGCAGAGACTGGCACAAATCACTTTCATGGAAATCGGTTGCCAAGCTTCCAAAATACTACGAGTTTCCTGAAATCTCAGCACACATTTTTTCACCCAATCTTGATGACACTTTCAGGTAATGATCAGCACCCCATTCCCACTTGGCTCACCAAATTTCGTTCTTCTAGGTTAAACCGTTCGTTTTCAGTTTCAGTTTTAATTTTTAGGTTTCACTCTGTTTTCTCCTATATGGATACATGTAGTTGGAACTCTAAATCAAACACGGTTTGTGCTAGCTCTTTGAAACTTGACACAATAAAGTAGTTCCAAGTTCTATCTCTATGGTTTGTTTCCTATTGATGTAGCCCTATGCAGAGACTGGCGCAAATCAATTTCATGGAAAGGGGTTGCCTAGCTTCCAAAAACTATGAGTTTCCTGAAATCTCAGCACACATTTTTTCACCCAATCTTGATGACACTTTCAGGTAACGATCAGTACCCCAATCCCACTTGGCTCACCAAATTTCGTTCTTCTAGGTTAAACCGTTCGTTGGCAGTATCAGTTTTAATTTTTAGGTTTCACTCTGTTTTCTCCTATATGGATACATGTAGTTGGACCTCCAAACACGGTTTGTGCTAGATCTTGGAAACTTGACACAATAAAGTAGTTCCAAGTTCTATCTCTATGGTTTTTTCCTATTGATGTAGCCCTAATCAGAGACTGGCGCAAATCACTTTCATGGAAAGGGGTTGCCAAGGTTCCAAAAAACTACGAGATTCCTGAAATCTTAGCACACAATTTTTTCACTCAATCTTGATGACACTTTCAGGTAATGATCAGTACCCCAATCCCACTTTGCTCACCAAATTTCGTTCTTCTAGGTTAAACTGTTCGTTGGCAGTAACAGTTTTAATTTTTAGGTTTCACTCTGTTTTCTCCTATATGGATATATGTAGTTGGAACTCTAAATCAAACATGGTTTGTGTTAGCTCTTTAAACTTGACACAATAAAGTAGTTCCATGTTCTATCTCTATGGTTTGTTTAGTATTGATGTAGCCCTAAGCAGAGACCGGCGCAAATCACTTTCATGGAAAGGGGTTTCCAAGCTTCCAAAAAACTACGTGTTTCCTGAAATCTCAGCATACATTTTTTCACCCAATTTTGATGACACTTTCAGGTAATGATCAGTACCCCAATCCCACTTGGCTCACCAAATTTCGTTCTTCTAAATTAAACCGTTCATTGGCAGTAACAGTTTTAATTTTTAGGTTTCACTCTGTTTTCTCCTATATGGATACATGTAGTTGGAACTCTAAATCAAACACGGTTTGTTCTAGCCCTTGGACACTTGACACAAAAAAGTAGTTCCAAGTTCTATCTCTGTGGTTTGTTTCCTATTGATGTAGCCCTAAGCAGAGACTGGCGCAAATCAATTTCATGGAAAGGGGTTGCCAAGCTTCCAAAAACCATGAGTTTCCTGAAATCTCAGCACACATTTTTTCACCCAATCTTGATGACACTTTCAGGTAATGATCAGTACCCCAATCCCACTTGGCTCACCAAATTTCGTTCTTCTAGGTTAAACCGTTCGTTGGCAGTATCAGTTTTAATTTTTAGGTTTCACTCTGTTTTCTCCTATATGGATACATGTAGTTGGAACTCCAAACACGGTTTGTGCTAGATCTTGGAAACTTGACACAATAAAGTAGTTCCAAGTTCTATCTCTATGTTTTTTTTTCCTATTGATGTAGCCCTAATCAGAGACTGGCGCAAATCACTTTCATGGAAAGGGGTTCCCAAGGTTCCAAAAAACTACGAGATTCCTGAAATCTTAGCACACACTTTTTTCATACAATCTTGATGACACTTTCAGGTAATGATCAGTATCCCAATCCCACTTGGCTCACCAAATTTCGTTCTCCTAGGTTAAACAGATCGTTGGCAGTAACATTTTTAATTTTTAGGTTTCACTCTGTTTTCTCCTATATGGATAAATGTAGTTGGAACTCTAAATCAAACACGGTTTGTGCTAGCTCATGGAAACTTGACACAATAAAGTAGTTTCAAGTTCTATCTCTATGGTTTCTTTCCTATTGATGTAGCTCTAAGCAGAGACCTGCGCAAATCACTTTCATGGAAAGTTGTTGCCAAGCTTCCAAAAAACTACGAGTTTCCTGAAATCTCAGCACACATTTTTTCACCCAATCTTGATGACACTTTCCGGTAATGATCAGCACCCCGATCCCACTTGGCTCACCAAATTTCGTTCTTCTAGGTTAAACCGTTCGTTGGCAGTATCAGTTTTAATTTTTAGGTTTCACTCTGCTTTCTCCTATATGGATACATGTAGTTGGAACTCTAAATCCAACACGGTTTGTGCTAGCTCTTTGAAACTTGACACAATAAAGTAGTTCCAAGTTCTATCTCTATGGTTTGTTTCCTATTGATGTAGCCCTAAGCAGAGACTGGCGCAAATCAATTTCATGGAAAGGGGTTGCCAAGCTTCCAAAAACTATGAGTTTCCTGAAATCTCAGCACACATTTTTTCAACCAATCTTGATGACACTTTCAGGTAATGATCAGTAAACCAATACCACTTGGTTCACCAAATTACGTTCTTCTAGGTTAAACCGTTCGTTGGCAGTATCAGTTTTAATTTTTAGGTTTCACTCTGTTTTCTCCTATATGGATACATGTAGTTGGAACTCTAAATCAAACACATTTTGTGCTAGCTCTTAGAAACATGACACAATAAAGTAGTTCCAAGTTCTATGTCTATGGTTTTTTTTCCTATTGATGTAGCCCTAAACAGAGACCTGCGCAAATCTCTTTCAAGGAATGTTGTTGCCAAGCTTCCAAAAAACTACGAGTTTCCTGAAATCTCAGCACACATTTTTTCACCCAATCTTGATGACACTTTCAGGTAAATATCAGTACCCCAATCCCACTTGGCTCACCAAATTTCGTTCTTCTATGTTAAACCGTTCGTTGGCAGGAACAGTTTTAATTTTTAAGTTTCACTCTGTTTTCTCCTATATGGATACATGTAGTTGGAACTCTAAATCAAACACGGTTTGTGCTAGCTCTTGGAAACTTGACACAATAAAGTAGTTCCAAGTTCTATCTCTATGGTTTGTTTCCTATTGATGTAGCCCTAAGCAGAGACCGGCGCAAATCACTTTCATGGAAAGGGGTTGCCAAGATTCCAAAAAACTACGAGTTTCCTGAAATCTCAGCACACATTTTTTCACCCAATCTGATGACACTATCAGGTAATGATCAGTACCCGAATCCCTCTTGGCTCACCAAATTTCGTTCTTGTAGGTTAAACCGTTCGTTGTCAGTATCAGTTTTAATTTTTAGGTTTCACTCTGTTTTCTCCTATATGGATACATGTAGTTGGAACTCTAAATCAAACACGGTTTGTGCTAGCTCTTGGAAACTTGACACAATAAAGTAGTTCCAAGTTCTATCTCTATGGTTTCTTTCCTATTGATGTAGGCCTAAACAGAGACTGGCGCAAATCACTTTCATAAAAAAGGGTTGCCAAACTTCCAAAAAACTACGAGTTTCCTGAAATCTCAGCATACATTTTTCCCCCAATCTTGATAACACTTTCAGTTAATGATCAGTACCCCAATCCCACTTGGCTCACCAAATTTCGTTCTTCTAG